>NC_143156.1:14027202-14182148 GCF_041381405.1 Jatropha curcas | reverse complement strand
TTCTTTCAAGACAAAAGTTTATCATCCAAATATCAATAACAATGGTAGCATATGTCTTGACATTCTTAAGGAAAAATGAAGTCCTGCACTTACAGTTTAGTGCCTGAGACTGCTCATGTCTATAAGACAGATAGCTCCAAGTATGAGACTACATCTAGATCATGGACCCAGAAATATGGTATGGGCTAAAAGCAATTTATTTGCTTAGATTATAGATTTTGGTGGTATAAATTTTCTTGGATTCATTCCCATTTGTTAAGTATCATATGCAAACAAAACTATATTTTTTTCTATTTGCAGCTTAATAATCTATTTTTTGGACATTTCTTCCCAAAACTATATTGTATTTTATGCATGTTTAATACTGATAAATTGGTACGGGTAAGAACAATTCTTCGAAATTGAAAAAAGTTGAAAAATTGACCATAAGCGGGAATTGCTTTCTATACTTGCTCAATTGTGTTTGAGATTAGTTGTTTTTAATTGATTAGGATGATTAGGGTTAATTATAAATTTGGTATATGAATGTTAAATAATCTTTAATATAGCTCAGATCTATTGTTCACAGAATTTGTTTGCTAGAAATAGATAATAAGCGGAAGCGTACCTTGATCCATAACAGCAGATCTATGTTATGGGTTACCTCGTTGCAGCAATTCGATTCTCATCATAACAGCAGATCTATATTTCTTCCTGACAGCTTATTTCGCAAGTGTACGAATCGCTACAAGTAATATGATGAGTAAGATATCGTTCCCACGAGGATTGTAATCCAAGTACCAAAATTATGTTATCTTGTTATTATTTAAACAATGATTGAGAGAATTGTTGTATAAGTGTAAAATAAACAAGAGTCAAGTAAAAAATTGATTGAAAGAAATCAAGGAAGTAAAACTACTAGGGGTTTTGATTTCACTTAATTCTATCCAATTTATTTCATTAGTTCATTAATCAATTTAATTATTTAAGTAGGGGAAATAACTCTGAATTCACTAACAAGCTCTTCCGATGTATTGCTAGCTATTTTAATTCCATTTAATTACCTATCTTCCAATAGCACAATTAACTATGAATTAAATCATTAAGTTATGTAGTTGTTTATGAATTTACAATTTAAGGATGATAAATTATAAAAACCCCCCATGAGTCAAACCATATAGCTTCCGCATCAAGTTATTATTCTCATGTGTTTATTAACCTTTTTCATATCAAAGATCCTTCTTCCAATAGTGATAATTGAAATAAATCAATCTAGGGGAAAATTCTACCTAGAAGCATTAAGTTCATTAATAAATCATAACTTGAATAAGGAAAAATAAATCTAATTGCATAAATTGGAAAAGAGATTAAGCTACATCAAACCCCTAGTATAAGAATTTAGTTACCTATAGTACTTAAATAAAACTCAACAATACTTGATAAATATTCCATAATCAATAAGAATAATGAAAGAAATAACAAGATTAAGAGTTTAGAAATAAAAACTAGTGATAAATTGCTTGGAATGGCTCCTTGAATCTTGCACAACTCTTGAATACTTAACTTCAAAGAAAATAAAACTATGTACAAGACTAAGAGAATGAGAGATATATGAGATGGAAGATGAGATGATAGGATGAATTGGGATCCTTCCTCTCTTTATATAGACTTCTTGGGAGAGAAATTCTACATTGTTTAGGGAATAAATTCCACCTTATTTAGGGAATAAAGTCCAACTTTGTTAGGAATTAAAATCCTCAATCAAGCCTTAATTTTCTCTCAATCATGACTTTCCCATGTGCATAGCTTAAGGATTGATTTGCTTGTGAAGAAAGTATCCAAAGTGATCTCATAAAAATGGTGGGAATAAGTTGGCAATCTTGACTTAGTTTAGGATTCCCAACTGTAGCACAGGCGTTGCTGATTAGCACGGGCACTGTAGCACAGGCTGTGCTTAATGAATTTTTACCTCATTTTTATCATTTTCTTGCAAAACCGTGCATTTTTCCTCAAATCAAGTGAGTTGTGTTTCAAGGAAGCTTTTAAATAAAAACATATCAATATTACATAAAAACTAATTTAAATAAATTAAACTAATAGAAATTTTAATCAAAATTACAATAAAAATACTATAAAAATAACACTTATCGCTTCCTCTGGCCTTTTGCCCGTAAGTTTTCTCTCAATAGTCAGAGAATAATCAACAGCTACGGGAGTTTCTTTTATGAGCTCTCTCAAACAAGCTATCACCGCATGTGTTTGAGGCAGCCGTCACACTCTCTATTTTGTTTTCTTTTCTGTGTTCACCCTAAGCTGTCGATTCCTTTTACTTTTAAAAGGCAGAGGAAGGGTATTAAAATGCTAACTGGCTCTTATCCATTAAGCGCAATAACCATTATCTGGGCTACCTTAATTAGAACCAGCCCTTTAATCACATGGGCCACATACAGATTATTAAATAATCTAACAATGAACTCTTATAGAGTTTTATTCAGTGTCTTAAAGGAAAATATTTTCAATCGAATGTCTAAATCCATTATAATTTTTCAATCAAGTGTTGCATGTTTATGTGACAGGTCGAAAATACAAAGAGGATCCATAAGTTGTCTAACAATAGAAAAGATTGATGACATGCATGAAAATGCTGATGCGGCAAATAATGATGTGGTCAATCACACCATCATCACCACTCCACCACCACCACCACCACCTCCAAATCACCACTCCACCACTACCACCGCCATCTCCACCACCACTCCTTCACCACCACCAATCACACCACCACCACCACCACCTGCACCATCACCACTCTACCATCACCGTCACTCTACCACCACCATCACCACTCCACCATTACCACCGCCACCACTCCACCGCCACCACTCCACCGCCACCACCACGTCATTATTAATACATAAGAATTATATGAACTAAAAACTATTCATTATATTAAGCTATTAAAGATCATTTAGATTATACATTTATTTGAAGTAAAAAATTAAGAGAAGGTAAACCAAGAAAAATGTAATTTAGGGATGATCATTCAGACATTTTAGTCAATTTGAGTAAAATTTTTAAATGAAATAATTTAACTAATTTTTTTTTTACTTAACCGAATTAATTTTTAATCGGAATTTAACCAAACCATTTTGGTTGAATTAATTTTTATTCTTAACTGAACCAAAGTTAAAGAAATAAAAACTAATTAACTGACCGAATTTAATTGAAAATCATGATTAACCGCCTTTAACTGAAATAAAATTAAACGATGTTATTAATTACTACTTAATCAAATTAAAAACTGAAATATTTTTAATTTTATTATCTACTTAACCAAAAATTTAATTTTGGTTAATTTGAGAGTCGATTAATTTGATTAATTCGATTAAATTAAATTTTAACAGATCACCAAAAAATTTAATTTTCTTTAATCCAACTTTTAATCGAACATTTATTCATCGAGCCAAATTGGCCAAATTAACCGAATTGACCGAACCGAATGCTTACTTCTAATGTCATACAACACAATAAAAGTTAATTAAGTTATTAGAAATTAACTTTCTTTTTAATATATTTCATTGAGTAAAATAAATTACAATATAAAATTATGGGTATTTTGATCTTTTTAGTTTTTCATTATATTCTTCCCATTCCTGTAATAAAGAAATTAATAAATATAATTTTATTCTATGTTGCATATTAAATACCAAAATATAATTTTTATCATGTGGTGGTGGTGGTGGTAGAGTGATAGTTGTGGTGGTGGTGGTAGAGTGGTAGTTGTGGTGGTGACAGCAACACAAAGTGATGGTTGTGGTGGTGATGATGGTGGCAGAGCGCTAGTGGTGATGATGGTGGTTAAGGTGGTGGTGGTAGTTGTGGTGGTGATGATGGTGGTAGAGCACTGGTGATGGTGGTGATGTTGGTTGAGGTAGAGGTAGTGGAGCGATGATGTGGTAGTTGAGGTGGTGGTGGTGGTGGTGGTGTGGTGGAGCAATAGTGGTGGTTGAGGTGGAGGAGCGATGGTGGTTGAGGTGATGGAGCAGTGATGGTAGTGTGATTGGTGGTTGAGGTGGTGGTGATAGTTGAGATGGAGGCGGTGGAGCAATGGTAATGGTGGTGGAGCGATAGTGAGATGGTGGTGATGTGGTGGAGCGGCGACGATGGTGAGAGTGGTGGTGGTGGAGGTGGAGAAGCGATAGTGGTTTAGGTGGTAGTGGTGGTGGTTGAGGTGGGGATGAGGGTGGTGGAGCGATAATGGTGGTGGTGGTGGGAGTGGTGAGCGATAGTGGTCAAGCAGTAGTTGTGGTGGTGATGAAGGTGGTGGTGGTGGTTGTGGCGGAGATGGTGGTGGTGGAGATGGTAGTGGTGGAGATGGAGTAGTGGTTAAGCGGTGGTAGTAGTGGTGGCGCTATGGTGGTGGTGGTAGTGGAGCGGTGGTGATGTGGTGGTGGTGAATAGCCTTGAATGGTAAAGTTTTATTGGGTAACTTGATATAATTGCTATTACATGTGCTTGATGTAATGGACAATACATGTGTTTTTTGATGTAATGAACATTACATCAAATTAAATAATGAAGATTACACATATAATCTCAATTACATTATATTGTCCAGAAAAGTCTAACCAACAATGTAATCAATCATGTAATACAATCTCCATTCTATTACATGGTTGCTTACATCATACCAAACATAGCCTTTTGGTATAATTTTAACAAAAAGATGAATTGGGATGTCTGAGGGGGTTAAGGTCATTTTAGGGTGCAATAGATATAACTTTCAAATTCAAGAAATTTAAGATGGTTTAGCCAAACAAGAGAGTTACTTTTTCTAATTTACAACTCATACAATTTAATTTTAAGAGCTAAATTTTTTCTAGCCAATTAAAAATCAAATACTCAAATCTATAAACTCTTTCATTTTAGTAGAGATGCCATATAAGCACATATCAAAATATTCATGATTCTCCTTTATATATATATATATATATATATATATATATATATATATATATATATATATATATATATATATATAGAATGTTAAAAGAACATATCACAAATAAAATAAAATAAAACTAGCCAATACCCTAACCATTAATTAGTGATGTGAGGTTCCCATTAATTGGCAGCTTACATAGGTCCATGTCCATCTAGTTGGAATGGAAATTAGTTCAGATAAAATAAACTTATTGTTTGTAAATTGATTGTGATATCATTAATATGCGAGCTTTAAGCAATTTCATTGAGTAGTGGACATAAAATAAAACATCCAAGAAGCTAATAATTACTAATCTCCATTAGAATCCAACCATCAAAACAAAACACGATTTCAATCAGATCTAAAAGTTGTACACACAATAAAAAATTATTCATGAAGTAGAAAAAAAAAAAACAAGTAACAGATTTAGTACTAAGAAGGCAAGCAATAACCGGCTATTTCATTTCTTCTTTAGATTCATCAAACGGATATTGCTTTCTGGTAGAACCACTTGGGTTGTTTGTTTTGCGATCTTCATTTAGCTCTGATCTACTATGAAGAAGACATAATAATAAACATCACAATATTTACTTAATAGGGTTATAATTACATTGAATAAAAGTGTGAAAGATTATAATTCTTAGTGAAATGATTCCAGCATTATAAATAGATCTTCATAGAATCAAAATAAGATTACCGTATAGTTTTCTTCTAATCGAAGAAAACAATAATAATTACAGCTGAAACTAACAAAACAGGATAAAGAGGTCTTACACATGAGACATAATATCTACGTATTCTTACAAGGTCGACATAATGTTCCTTAACACTTTGCCGGACATAAGTAAGCGCCTCTACATGTCCTATCTTCTCCATCATCTTGATTTCCTCCTCCAACTTCTTAAATTTCTTCACAAGAGGCCTTCACCAAACAGCAATATAAATAATCAAAGCACAACTCACGATATTAAAACCCAAAACAAAATTTTGAAATGTATTCTCTAGACCCATATTTGCATAGCAATCACTACAACGGATTTATAACAAATCCAATTTGCAAGCCCAACTAGAACAAATAAACTGTAAGCATCAACCATGGAGTCACGAAGTATCATCTTCACTATCTTTCTTAATTCCAATATGGTCTCATTGGCCAAAGCTGATACTTCTCTGTCTCTCTCTCTTTCTGCAGTGGATTCCTCTATGAAATTGGGGATCTTGCTTGGATTTTCACATGGATTTTGGGGTTTTTCAGGATCAGAAGATGAATCTGAGCTTGAAAAATGTCTGGGTTTTTGAGTCTTTAAAAGGGTATTTGCTAAAGTTATCTCCTTTAGCTTCAAATCAGAAATTAGGGATGATGAAACAATCTGGGCTTTTCTGCTCTTGACCTAATAAAGTCATGATTTTTGGATTTTGCAGCGAAATTGAGAAAGCTGTGACTGAAATTTGTGGTTTTTTGTTGTGTTGGAGTCTGGCATTCAAATCTGTAAAAATTGGAATTGGGGTTTCCGGGTTTTGTCTGTTGAGTGAAACTGGAATTGGAGTAACGAGTGTAGGATTTAGGTTGGATGTTTTTGGCAACATAATTGGAGCAAAAGGGTTTTAAGAGTTTAAAGGAATACCTGTGCGGAATCATGAGAGAAACAGCGAGATCAATTCTAACTGAGAAGAAGAGAAGCAACACTTAAAAATTAGGGTTTTCATACATAATTTATGCCCATATTTATAAGTGAGCGCTAGGGCAGTGTATGGATTGAGCTTATTGATTTAAAATATCTAACCCATCAATGATTTTTTTATTCAATCTAATCTATTAAATGTATGACCTGCTGATTGGATTGCGCCGCATTAAAACGGATTATGTGCAAGCCAAATAAGAACAGTTATATTTGAGTCAATTTTAATTCATGGCATCATATGAAGTTTAGAGCTATGTCAATCAATAAGCCTTTTAAATTTTTGTGCTGAGTTTTTTTTTCCCTATTTGGAGTAGGGTTAAAAATGGTATTGATATTATTTTTTGCTTTTTCTTTTACTGAGATGTAAATTAGAATAATTTTAAATAATTTTCAAAATTAAAAGAGGCTAAGTTTGACAATTTATTTTATTTTATTTCCTTTTATTTTAATTTGTGATTATTACAGGCTAGGAATACTTATTATAGAAAAATGTTATTATTTTACAAAAAATATTATTTCATTCCATACAAAAATTTATATAAAAAAATTTATAATGTTATTATTTTTTGCTAAAAGTTATTCATCTACTCATATCATTCGAATGAATAACCTAATTGCTGCAAAAACTTGTAACCTATCATTTACTAACCTAAAAATTGTGACTTATTGTCACAATCCGTTTCCATGGACCAAACCGGCACTAAGCCCAGATAAGTTTAAGCCTTGAGATAAGTTTAAGGCCCCTGAGGTCTATAATAAGCCTGAATCACTAAAATTCAATTATACACGCATACTTTTAAAACAATACTTAAAAGTGGACGAATGAAAATATATAGAAAAAAAAGAAAAATTATATATATATATATATATATACTATATATATATATATATATATAATTAAAGATAAATACTTAGATATAGATTTTTTTAAGGAGATAGATATAGTTTTGTAAATTAAAAAAAAAAGAAGAAAGTCATAATTATCTAATTATATTTTTATTTAGACATTTCAATGATAATGGCATTTAAATAATTTAATAATCTAATTAACAATCAATCAGAAACTCAAGCCACCCAACAGACAGCCCATATGCTGGAGGTGTATTCTTGATATCCATACACTTCCCTCCTAATTAACCATTCAAGCTACCCAAAGTTTCTTTCAAGACAAAAGTTTATCATCCAAATATCAACAACAATGGTAGCATATGTCTTGACATTATTAAGGAAAAAATGTAGTCCTGCACTTACATTTTAGTGTCTGAGATTGCTCATGTCTATAAGACAGATAGAGCCAAGTATGAGACTACACATAGATCATGGACCTAGAAATATGTTATGGGCTAGAAGCAATTTACCAAGAAAAGCAAATATTACTTAAAATGAAAAAAAGAAAATGTTACTTAAAATGAGAAAAAAGCAGATGGATCTACTTGATTAACATGATTAACAGCAGGAGGGATCTGCACAACAATAAAATAATACATTCATAACTGACAGGCTTAAAATTGAAATGGTATTAGGTTCAAACCGTATACGAGTTCAGCATAATTCCAATGACATAAATAATTTGGATTAGAGAAGCATTTGTATTGCATTTAAATTAATATTGTTTTTGTCAGTGTTTATCTAAATAAAAATTAAATTTTAAACATTTTAAAAGATCTAATTATCTATATGTCGATTTAAAAAATTAATTTTTAAAAATATACATCCAATCAAATTGTAGAAAAACAAAAAGAAAATTTCAAAAATTTATAAAAAAAGAGAAATGCAATAGTGAATGAAGGGAGAAGTTTGAATCTTTTCTTTGTTTCAGGTTATATATATATATATATATATATACACACGCACTCAATTGTATTTTGAGAGTACTTGTTTTTAATTTTAATTGCTTAGGATGATTGAGGCTCATCAAGCTGAGTGGTATGATTAGGGTTTTGGTATATGAATTATCAAAAAATTTTTATTTTAGTGTTCCAAAGGAAAACGTTTTCAATCAAATGTCTAAACCTATTATAATTTTCAATCAAGTGTTGTCTGTTTATGTGACGGGCCAAACATACAAATAGGATATGGATAGTTGTCCCATGATAGAAAAGATTAATGACATGCATGAAAATGCTGATGTGGCAAATAATGATGTGTTTAGTGCCAACATCACAAAAACTGCTAACTCTGATTACCACTCCCACCATCACCAAAAAAAAAAAAAAAAAAAAAAAGAAGAAGAAAAGAAAAAGAAAATAAATTAAACATGTTCTTGCTCATATTCATATCCTCGTACGCACAGTACAAAAGCAAATAAAAAACTAAATTTCCTATTGAATTTGAAACATCATTACTACCACCTAGAACTCATTGAAACTGTAACTCATTCAACCCATTTGAGAAGAAGACTCACATGATCCAATTGAATTTAAAGCAGTAACACCAACACCAACACCCAATTGGACACCAAGTTGCATGGCAAAGAGAAAACTAGAAATGGGTCTTGTAGCCATGTTAAAAAACGGTGTCGCAGCAGCAGCAATTGCCCGCAATTGCAACTGATTGGACAATGTCATTGATTCAGGTCCATCATCCATTTCTGGGTCAGGTAGGTTTACCATAGATGTCTCTGAGCTAGAGAAATTGGGGGTGCTGTTTTGTTCTCGATAGATTTCTTCAATGGAGAGATTAATAAACTAAAAGAGCAATAAGGAAATTAACAGATTTTAACGCACAAACAGTTAAGCATAACCCATAAAGAGAAAAATAGATCAAAACCCAGAAGAAGGGGTTAAGTTGACTGAGATTTTTATTTTTATTTTTTTTTTTGTTCTATGTGAGAATTAGAGACACGAATAAAATTGATAAATAAAAAAAAGAACATACTTTAGAGAACCCAAGTCTTTAATGGAAAACCAAGATGCAAGATAAGTCTTTAAAGCCTCAAATTTGGAAGAATCATTAGTGGCAATAATAATATCATCCACTTACAGAATAATAGCTGCAAATGAAGTTCCTTGCTGATAGATAAATAAAGAAGTGTCAGCTTTGGACTGTTCAAAACCAAATTGTAAAATTCCAGTAGAAAACTTAGCAAACCATTATTGGGAGGCTTGTTTAAGCCATACAGTGAGCGACGAAGATGACAAAATCTTTTATCATCAGCAGATAAATATCCAGGTGGTTGTTGCATGTAAACTTCTTCGTGCAAATCACCATGAATAAAAGCATTATGGACATCTAATTGAGCAAGGTCCCAATTTCGAATAGATGTGATAAGGAACCGGGATCGGGAATCAAAGGAATGAGATGTAAGTTCGCCTCTATGGCACCCCACGTTTATAATGAAACGGAAACACCAATAATCGAGATTAAAACGCTCTATGGCACCCCACGTTTATAATGAAACGGTAACACCAATAATCGAGCAAAGAACAAGATAAACGCCACAAATGAATTGATAAGTTTACCTTAATTCTTGATGCAATTAGAGGATAGCAAATTCTCACAATCACTCTAATTAAGAAGAACATGCAAGAGCATAAGCAATTCTGCCTTTGATTCAAATTATGCCAAAAATCTCCCGTTTTACATCTTAAGGAGGCTATTTATATGCCTTAAACAAACATAACCCTAAAGAAGAGCATCTAACTAGGCTGCCCTAGGGCCAAAACACATGGGCTTAACTCTAAAACACAAAATAAAGTCATTTCCAGCCCAAAACAAACAACTTAATATTGGGCAGATTGCATGCATCATAAAACCAACCCAAAACAACTTAAATAAACACTATGAGCCCATATTACATATTAATTAGACCAAAACATGCAACAAGGGATAAGGACACGTCCAAGCCCACATCCCTTACATATTAGCATGGCTAGGGTGTGCTACACCAACAGCACATGTCTCCAACATTGTAAGAAGCCTAGGTGTGCCTTCAAGTTCCACACAACACTTGTTAAATGCCACATCATGAAGTTCTTGTGTAATTTGGGCTTGAACATATAAGGATATGGCTGCCCCATATCTCTTTGCTTGACTTCTTGTAATTGGCCCACTAGGAAACACTAATGGATCTCCCATGTTGTTCTCCTTGCTCCCTTGAGCTCCATGGTTGAGTGATGGTTGATCCATATCATTCCCCCCTTCCTCAAAAAGATTTGTCCTCAAATCTGCATCCATGTCAAAAGGAGACAAATCACTAACATTAAAGGTAGCGGAAACACCATACTCACCTGGCAAGTCTATCTTGTAGGCGTTGTCATTGATGCATTCCAAGACTTGGAATGGACCATCTCCACGTGCATCTAGCTTAGACTTTCGTTGGTTGGGAAACCTTTCCTTCCGAAGGTGCACCCAAACCCAATCTCCAGGCGCAAACACCAGCTTCTTCCTTCCTTTGTTTGCCCTGTCAGCATATTGTTTGTTCCTCTTTTCAATATTTGCTCGAGCCTTCTCATGTAAAGACTTCACCAATTCAGCCTTTTTATCACCATCTAAACTAGAGAGCTCATGTAAAGGTAAAGGAACAAGATCCAAAACAGTTAGTGGGTTAAATCCATAAACAAGTTCAAATGGAGTAAAACCTGAAGTAGAATGTATGCTTCGATTATATGCAAATTCAATAAATGGCAAACAATCCTCCCAAGTTTTCAAATTTTTACCCACTATCGCACGAAGTAAAGTTCCTAAAGTCCTATTCACAACTTCAGTTTGTCCATCTGTTTGTGGATGACAGGTAGTAGAATAAAGTAATTTTGTACCTAGCTTACCCCACAAAACCTTCCAAAAATGTGAAAGGAACTTAGCATCCCTATCAGAAACGATAGTCCGTGGAACTCCATGTAATCGAACCACCTCTCTAAAGAACAATTCAGCAATATGAATGGCATCATCAGTTTTATGACAAGGAATGAAATGAGCCATTTTGCTGAACCTATCAACCACTACAAATATACTGTCTCTACCATGCCTAGTCCTAGGTAATCCAAGTACAAAATCCATAGAGATATCAACCCAAGGTGAACTAGGAACTGGTAAAGGCATATACAAGCCATGAGGCATAGACTTAGACTTGGCCTGTTTACAAGTAAGGCAAGAATCACAAACTTTCTCGACATCTTTACGCATATGAGGCCAATAAAAATGTTCATTCAACATGTCATAAGTCTTATGTACCCCAAAATGTCCCATCAATCCCCCACAATGAGACTCAAGTACAAGCAAATCACGCATAGAGCATTTAGGAACACAAAGTTTACTGCCCTTAAACAAATATCCTTCATGTCGATAAAATTTATCAAATGCTCCATGTTCACATGCCAAATACACATTGCCAAAATCTGAATCAGACACATACAAATCCTTAACATACTCAAATCCTAGCAACTTAGAACTAAGAGTAGTAAGTAAAGCATGTCTCCGTGACAATGCATCAGCAACAACGTTATCCTTTCCATGCTTGTATTTAATAACGTAAGGGAATTGTTCAATGAACTCAACCCACTTACCATGTCGCTTGTTGAGCTTACCTTGACCCTTCAAGTGTTTTAGGGCTTCGTGATCAGTGTGAATGACAAACTCCTTAGGTAATAAGTAGTGTTGCCATACGTTCAAAGTCCTCACCAAGGCATATAGCTCCTTATCATAGGTCGAGTAATTGAGTTGTGCTCCATTCAACTTCTCACTGAAGTAGGCAATTGGCTTCTTCTCTTGCATCAGCACTCCTCCAATACCTACACCAGAAGCATCACACTCAATTTCAAAGGTGTTCTCAAAATTAGGTAAAGAAAGTATTGGAGCGGATGTCAACTTCCCTTTAAGCATGTCAAACGCTTTCTGTTGTTCCTCGCCCCACTTGAACCCAACTTCCTTTTTAATTACCTCCGTGAGTGGTGCAGCAATCGAAGAGAAATCTTGTACAAACCGTCGGTAGAAACTTGCCAACCCATGGAAACTTCATACATCCGAAGCTGATTTCGGCGTCGGCCATTCCTTGATAGCTTTCACTTTCTCGTCATCCACCTCTATACCAGTGATTTTGTTGACCGCCCTGCAGTCAATACACATTCGCCATGTACCATCCTTTTTGGGTACTAAAAGTACTGGAACGGCACAAGGACTCATGCTCTCTCGCACCAATCCTTTCTCCATAAGCTCATCAACTTGCCTCTGCAACTCCTTTGTCTCCGTTGGATTGCTTCGATAGGCTGGTCGATTTGGAATGGTGGAGCCGGGAATGAAATCAATCTGATGTTCTATCCCTCTCAAAGGTGGTAATCCACTAGGTAGCTCCTCTGGAAAAACATCAGTGAATTCCTGTAACATAGAAACAAACACAGGAGGTAAACCATCAAGATTAGTGTCAGCGTTAGAAAACAAAATTTCCTTGAATCTAAGAAGCAACACGGGCTGCCTCAAGGCTATGGCACACTTAACCTCTCTAGCTCTCGCATAAAAAGTGTGTTTCTTTCTCTCCCCTCTTTGTGTTTCACTCACTTTTGGGCCAATAATCTGTTTGGTATCTTTTGTGGCCTCTTTCTTTTCAACCTCTCTTTTAATACTCTTTTGTTCTCTCGAACTGGATGTCTCACTCTCATTTTCCTTCAAAGCTGAAGTTTCTCTCTCTCTCTCAAGTATTTTCTTCTGATCGGTGTACACTTCTTGAGGTGATAATGGAACAAGAGTCACCTTCTTCCCCTTATGAACCAAAGAGTATCGGTTAAAGAACCCGTCATGTAGTGCCTTTCGATCATATTGCCATGGCCTTCCCAACAATAGATGGCCTGCCTGCATCGGTACTACATCACACAAAATCTCATCTTTGTACCATCCAATGGAGAATGGCACAAGCACTTGGCGTGTCACCTTCACCTCTCCACCATCATTCAACCATTGCAATCTATAAGGTTTAGGATGTTTAAGACATGCCAAATTCAACTTATTCACCATACTTACACTAGCAACATTAGTGCAACTACCCCCATCAATAATAAGTAAGCACACTTTTCCATGTATCAAGCATCTAGTGTGAAATATGTTCTCACGTTGTTCAAGGCTCTCCTCCTTAACATGCATATTCAAAACTCGCCTAACAACCAAAGATTCTCCACGTTCAGCAAACAACAAGTTATGCTCATCCTCATCTGAATTATCATTATCAACATCATGCAAATGAGGCATATCATCACAATCACTACATTCGGATTCAGAACTAACATTTCCATCTTCCCTAACAATCATAACCCTTTTATTAGGACATTGAGATGCAATATGCCCTTTTCCTAAACACTTAAAGCATTTAATCTCTCTAGCAGGGTTTATAGAGTTAGAAGTACCTTTGTTTCCTTTGAATGTAGTTTGGGCAACCTCTTTACCTTTCGAAATTGATTCTGTCCTTTGGAAACTAGGACCTTTGAAGTCTTTCTTCTCACCTCCTTTGGACCATTTGGTTCCCAAAGTATTGTTGGAATACTTGTTGGTAGACTTTCCCTTTTTCTGCCTTTCTAGCTTCATGGCCATATCTACCATCTCTTCTAGTGTATCATAGCGATACATCTCCAAAGCATCAGCAATATCGCTATTTAGACCTCCAAGGAATCGTGACATGGTGATTTGGACATCTTCCTCAATCTTAGCTCTTGCCATGCAAATCTCCATCTCCTTGTAATACTCTTCCACACTCCTCCCTCCTTGCACCATTCTTGCTAGTTTGTTGTGTAAATCCCTAAAGTAATGAGCAGGGATAAACTTTTGGTGCATTAATTCCTTCATGATCTCCCATGGTGGTACTGGTCGCATCCCCCTGCTTCTTCTTTTTAGTAGCAATTGTTCCCACCAAAACATAGCATATCCTTTGAACTCCACAGCTGCAAGATGGGATTTCTTCTCCTGGGAATAGTTATGGCATTCAAAGATTTGTTCTACCTTCCTTTCCCATTCAAGATACTCTTCAGCATTGTTGTTGCCTTTGAATTCTGGAATCCTCATCTTAATTGATCCCAAGTCCCCATCAAGTTTATTAGGATTGGTCTCTTCACTTTCTTCATCATCATGGTCTTGAAATCTAGTTTGTGGACGAGTTCTAGTTGTATTAGAGCTATGTGAAGCTTTTATCTCTTGCAATTCCTCCCTCATGTCTTGGACAAGATTATTGAAGGTTCTAAACTGTCCTTGAATTGCTTCCATGAAAAGTTTCAATTGAGGATCTTTAATTGGAATTCCATCATTACCATCTCCAGATTTGCCTGTACTCATGGTTAGTATTCAAAAATAGAAAACACGAAAAAAATTTGAGTTAGTGATAAGGCACTCACTCACGTGTTTACACTCCTCAATCACTCCTTGCAAATCCTCCAATTGTACTTCAGAATTTCAAGCCAACCAATCAATCTCAAAGCACGTTTAGAACACAAGGAAAATAAACCTTAACAAAAGAAACGTAAGCACAATTCTAGAATGAAAACTCAAACGAAATGAATGGTAGCACAAGAACAAAACAATGTACTACTTGATTATTAATTAGAGTGTTGGAACAAGCAAATACACCCTAACAATATAAATGAAGCAAAGATAGCACAAAAACAAGAAATAGAAACTAGAATTTGAAAGACAATTTCTGGATATATTGCATGAATTTAGTTCACTACAAAGCAAACCAAATATGGACCTAATTAAATCTACCCAATCAAAGCAAGCAAACAAAGAAAACCCAAAAAAAAAATTTTTTTTTTTTTTTAAAGGTACTGTAGCAAGTTTGCTTCTGAGTTCCTGTAGCAAGTTACTGTAGCAGACGTTTTAAGGTACTGTAGCAAGTTTGCTTCTGAGTTCCTGTAGCAAGTTACTGTAGCACACGTTTTTGACTTATATCCTCACTTAACCTACAAATGTGACCCAATTTAGGTAGGGTAAGGGCTTAACAAGGTATAAGTGGATGGTTTGTGTCTCCCAATTTCAATTTAGGTAGGTAATGAATTAATATTTAGGTTGCCCAACAATGATTTTTGTGTTTTCTCAAGATAAGATCCCAAATCAAGTCAAAATATGATATCCTTCAATTGAATGTAAGATGGACTATCAATAAATTCCCAAATCAAGTCAAAATGCCTTTAGGTTGTCCAGCAATTGTGTCTTTCAATTTCAATCTAGGTAGATATTGACTTAGTTTGTAGGTTGTCCAACAATTTTTGTGTCTCCTAATTCAACTTAAGTAGGTAATGACTTTACCAAGATTTGACTTACCTCTCTTTTTTTTTTTTTTTTTTTTTTTTTTTTTTTTTATCAACAAGATTCAAGAAGACAAACAAATCTCCAGATTTGGTATTTAATAACTTATAAATTCTTAATAACGTAATCAATTGTTTTTTTTTTCTTTTTAATAAACAAGCAAACAATAAGAAGATCTAAAGAGAAAACTCAGATCCAAGAACATCTAAAAGAAAAAGTCCAGATCCAAGAAGATCTAAAGAGAAAAATCTAGATCTAGAATGAAAACAAGTATTAAGATAACATCAAAGAAATTCCAGCAACTAGAAAACTCAAATTCCTAAACTAAGATAACAGAACTTACTCCAAAACTTTGATTTGGCTCTGATACCAAATGATAAGGAACCGGGATCGGGAATCAAAGGAATGAGATGTAAGTTCGCCTCTATGGCACCCCACGTTTATAATGAAACGGAAACACCAATAATCGAGATTAAAACGCTCTATGGCACCCCACGTTTATAATGAAACGGTAACACCAATAATCGAGCAAAGAACAAGATAAACGCCACAAATGAATTGATAAGTTTACCTTAATTCTTGATGCAATTAGAGGATAGCAAATTCTCACAATCACTCTAATTAAGAAGAACATGCAAGAGCATGAGCAATTCTGCCTTTGATTCAAATTATGCCAAAAATCTCCCGTTTTACATCTTAAGGAGGCTATTTATATGCCTTAAACAAACATAACCCTAAAGAAGAGCATCTAACTAGGCTGCCCTAGGGCCAAAACACATGGGCTTAACTCTAAAACACAAAATAAAGTCATTTCCAGCCCAAAACAAACAACTTAATATTGGGCAGATTGCATGCATCATAAAACCAACCCAAAACAACTTAAATAAACACTATGAGCCCATATTACATATTAATTAGACCAAAACATGCAACAAGGGATAAGGACACGTCCAAGCCCACTTCCCTTACATATTAGCATGGCTAGGGTGTGCTACACCAACAGCACATGTCTCCAACATTGTAAGAAGCCTAGGTGTGCCTTCAAGTTCCACACAACACTTGTTAAATGCCACATCATGAAGTTCTTGTGTAATTTGGGCTTGAACATATAAGGATATGGCTGCCCCATATCTCTTTGCTTGACTTCTTGTAATTGGCCCACTAGGAAACACTAATGGATCTCCCATGTTGTTCTCCTTGCTCCCTTGAGCTCCATGGTTGAGTGATGGTTGATCCATATCAAGATGCAAGAGCCAACAGAGTTCGGACAGTTGTGAGTTTGGCAACTGGAGCAGAAGTCTCATGATAATCCAAACCTTCAACTTAGGTGTAGCCCTTTGCAACAAGACGAGCTTTATAACGCTCAATGGGTCCATGAGAATTGTACTTGATTTTGTAGACCCATTTACACCCGATATTCCTTTTATCAGCTGGAAGATGCTCCAAGGTCCATGTGTGGTTTTGTTCAAGAGCTTCCAACTCATTTTTCATGGCTTTCTTCCATTGATCAACTTGCACTGCTTGTTGATAAGATACATGCTCATGATGGTGAGTAATGGATGAAAGGAAACATTTGTGAGCTGAAGAAAATTTTGAAATAAGTAACATAATTAGACAAAGGATATGTTGGATCTGTACCTGAGCAAGCTGTGTTGGATGAACCTGAAGAAGAGCCTTTTTTTTTTTTTTATCTGGTTTGCCTCATTCTCAAAGTCCCTCAAGAGCACAGAAAAGCTCTAATACAACTTTGTAAGCCTTAGAAAAGACAAAATTGCAAAGCTAAGGCTATTTCAATTTAGGAAACATCATACATGCCTCCTTTAGTTTTCTAGAATCTGCATTTCAGTTGCTGTACTGTAAATATTGAAAACAAATAAAGCGATAGCCTAAGTCTCATTGTTGCCAACATCAACTTTTAGAAAAGTTTTACTGGATTCTTAGAAAATTTTTCAAAATGAAAGTTATGCAGAGTTCAGTGCTCTTAATTTTGTTATATTGTTCTGTATTGAGTGCTCTAGTGTTCATCTAAGTCTTACATCATATTTCAAATATGCATATATATATTTTTCATAAATGCCTACTGGAACTATACAGTAAACCAATTACAAATAATATTTTGGTTAAAACGAGGGTATTTCTATTCATTAAGAAAAAAAAGAGAAAACAGTAACTTTTTTTTATTTTTTAAATTAGTATGACCTGCTTGGTACATGAGTTGTTCCATACGCCGAGTGTAGACAAATTTTATCCGATGTGTACTTTAGTTTTGTGGGAACCTGCCTATATAAAAGACAACCTTTTATTTGTTTGTCTTTTGTAGCTTTCTTCAATACTTTCTTAAAGAGATGAGTCAATTTTGAGGATCAAGATATTTTAGCCTATTTAAGGTTATTTATAATATTTAATAATGAATATGATAATGAATTTAATATCTTAATTTTACGCATTTTTCTGCACATTAATTAATAAACTAAATTATTGGCATATATATAAATATAAATAATTTTTATTTTTTAGAGTTGCGTATTTTGAGTGTGTTGCGCTCATTTTCCTTTTAAAATTATTGTATTCCATATCCATGTCTGTGTCGTTTTCTATATTCCATATCCATGTTTATAATTACTAGGTATTATTTGTTACTCTTTGCAATTGGAGCTCTTGATGTTGTCAGACTTTTACGTGTTTGGAAGGTCAAGTTGGTGAAACAGTTGGTTGAAATGCCTAAGGAATTAGATAGAATGTCGATTATTATTTCATTGACAGACCTAGCTATTATCATCTTTGTCAACGAAGAGGAAGAAAGATATAGTGTGTTATTAGCAAAGTTTGCCCACATACAAAATGGCTTAAGGTCTCTATTTTGGACCGAGAATGACTCCAAGTGTGGGATAGATAGAAAATTAGTGCTCTTATCAAAATCAATGGCAAAATATCCTTTGCTTTGTATTAGAAGGTACCTTTTGGAATTGGGTTATGAGGTGCTGTATAAAGGAGATTCATGGATTGAACGGTTGGAGGAACCATCAAGTGTCTGCGTGTGGACAATGAGGAAGGATACCTTTCTCTGCCTTTTCCGCCCAACTATGCCCTTTCATCTTTATTATTTGGCTAATTTGTCACAAGCGAGCGAAAGGAGAGTCATGAAAATGGGCACTGGGGGCCAAAATTCTAAAATATTTTTCTCTCCAAAATATCGAGTAAACCATTAAAAATACTATCAAATTTGTATCTTACTATAATTGCATCCTATTCTTAAGATAATCCACCAAACACTTCAATTTATAACTTTTATAATAATTGTACCTCAATTTAAAATCTGAGCCCAAAAATAAATAAACAATAAAAATAATAGGACCTGCTGCCGACGCATGGTTAAAATTGACCAAGTCAAACCAATTAAAAACACACCATTTTATATGAAAATTTTTATTATCTAATTGTTGAAAATAAACTCTAGCGACGTCTTCTCTTAATCGACCTTTAGCAATTTCACCGGCTCGAGGAAACTAGAGGTAGAGAAACAATGGCGTATATTGCTGCCACGCGTCGCAATTTAACATTGTTTTTTACGCGAACTCTCACTTCATCGTCTTCATTTTCTTATCGTTCTCGATTTGTTTTTTCCTCCTCGACAAAAACCCATCGAACCAAATCGTCCCAGACTTTGTGAAAGTCCCTACCCATTTCAAAACTTTTGGGTCAGATTACTTGCCACTGAATGATCTGTCATCCAACTAGAGCAATCGACCATCAAAGGAAACAGTACTCTTGGATGGCTGTGACTATGAGCACCGGCTTATTGTCATGGAGTTTCCAACTAACCCAGAACTAACTAAAGAGGAGATGATCAACACATAGGTCAAAACCCTTGCTATCGTCGTGGGTAGGTACTGAGTTTTTCTTTTCTTTTTTCTTTTGTAAACTCATTTTTGATATGGGTTTACTCTATAATTTCTGTTTTTCTGGGCTTTAACTTTTGATTTTTGAATTTTGGCTATTGTTTTTTGGTTTTTGAATTTCTAAGAAAAATTAAGCAGATAGAAAGAGAATTTGTGGCTGGTTTTTTCTAGGCAAATCTGCTTTGGCTTTGGCATAAATATAGGATGTAGAGGATTAATGGCTTCTGTCCTCGACGTGTTTTCAGTGGCAATTTCTACCGCCGATCCACCACTTTTCACAGCCAGACAATTCACTCTTAGTTAGCAGAGACTCTTGTTAAATAAAATGGTGGCAATTGTTTCCGGCGGCAATTTGGGAGTTTGTATTTTTTTTATATAAACCGTGCATTTTTAGTTGACCTGACTTGGGTTAATTTAACCATGTGTTAGGAGTAGGTCCCATTGTTTTTATTGTTTATTCATTTTTTAGACTCAAATTTTAAACTGGAGTACAATTATTACAAAAGTTATAAATTGGGATGCCTAAGAGTTAACTTAAAAATGAGGTGCAATTATAACAAGACACAAGTTGAGAGTATTTTTAATGGTTTACTCACAAAGTATTCATGCCAATTTAGCATTTGAATTTGTATAAAATGATTAAAAAGATCCAATTTCACTTTTTAGGCCAATTCAACACGTGAACTTATTTAAAATGATTAAAAAAAAATCATATTTGACATTTTGAGTCAATTTAACCTCTAATTCTTGATTGTACTTACAATGTAAAATTATTATATAGATATTTATTAAAATTGTAGTTAGGGTCGAGCTGACTAATTTATTAAAAATTAATTAATTATAAAATATAGAAAAATGATATATGCAGTATATTGTATCTCTATTTCCCTTCATTGATGATTTTGAGTTTATAAATATGTATTAATTTCAACATTTTAAAATCAACCTCTACTATTGGGTTATTACTTATGAAATTATTTTCATGTTGAATAAATTAATGTTATGATGCATGTTTATAAATTTATCACATTATAAGAAATGATGTTTTTATGGATTAAATTTATATTCATAAGTGTTGAAAAAGTTTGATCCGAGTGTTTTTAGTATAGGACAAAAAGAGATGAAAAGTCAATCATGTTAAATTAAATAAATTATTCATTTATAAAAATCAAAATAAGTTCAAGGGTTAAATTGGCCTAAAAAATGAAATCGGATCTCTTTAATCATTTTATACAAGTTCAAAGTCTAAATTACTCCAAAAAGTCAAATCTAACCTTTTTGATCCTGTTAAACAATTTTAGGGACGAAATTGAGCTTTATTCCTTTTCTAAATTAAAAGAGCCTAAATTTGATAGTTTATTATTATTTGAATTTGAGATTATTACTGGCTAAGAATATTTATTATTAAAAAAATATTATTATTTTAAAAGAAAAAACTTTATAGTTTTATTAACTCATATCATTCAATGAACGATCTAATTGGTGCAAGAAAGTTATGACCTATCATCCGAATGAACAACCTAATTGTTGCAACAAAGTTATGCTTAGAGAATTTGTCTCATAGAATACTCCTTAAACAGAGCGTAAAATTAATGATATATTTTATTTTATTTATTATTTCTTTCCATATAAAATGAATAAAATATATGACAAACAGTAAAAAGGCAAAAATTTATTTAATGAAATTTATAATTTTACTATATTTTGCCAAATATGCTCTAGTTTGTATTTGGTATAAATGAGTTCCAAAAGATATTTATGGAATTCGATTTAAATTTCAGCTAAGCAATCTAACACATTTTGTCCATCAAATTGAAAACAATCAATACCATATTAAAGTAAGCAGAGTTAGAACTTAAATTGACCATAAATGAAAAGTCAAAAACATAAAGACAGAATCTATCTATCAATACCGTAATTGAAAATTAGTTATATATATTAACACTGACGCAAATTATAAACACAATACAAAAACCATTAGTCCCAATACCCAACATTACATAATTAAACACAAGACAAAAGCCTTCATCCTATAGAAACTACAAATATTATCCCATCACCCAACTGTGGAGACATAAGAATACTCTAACATGCTTGGGATAGCACAAAACAACAGCATAACACCATAAAGTTGTAATTTCTATTTTTAACAGATTCTCTAATATGCTTGCTTCTCCATCACTTTCACTTCCTCCTACCTCATAAGGATTTCGTTCACTAATATTATATGTGCATGCTGAAAACACACAAGTCCAAGTAGAACCATACCTTCAATTATGACAATCTTCAGTTTTTCTAATTTCTCCCTGTTCTCATTCGATAAATTAATAGAATTAGGGTTTGTGTGGAAGGCTTGTACAAGAGACTTTTCTTTGCATTTAGAACAATTCTGATAATTATGGACCCTTACATCTTTACTATTAGTATTGTGTAATAAATTACCAATTTGTTGGTTTTGGCTAGATTTGTTTATACCGAAGGAGAGAAAAACCAAACAATCAAAAAGTTTATCTAACTACAAAACTTAAATTTTGTTATACATGTATATTGAAAGGTCAAAGTGATTATTTTAAAAAAGAATAATTTAATTTATATTATAAATGAGCAAAGGAAAAGATTTAAATATAATGTTTTTAGCAAAAACATAGTATGAGAAAGAATAAAAAGATTTAAGAGTTTAGAGGAGAGCCAATATTAGATCACCTGTTTTCGCCGAAATCCCAAACCCCGGAAGGATCTCGAGAAACATCATTTTATTTTTTTTAAATTGTTTTGGAAAAAAAGGTGATAAAAAATCTTTTTGGATATGCGAAGCCGATAAATCGGTCTTATAAAATATTTTGAGTCGCCACCCATTATTTCAGCAATGGGACCGTTTCCAATTTTATTTTATAAAAGTGACTCCATTTTAACCCATATTATTTAAGGCCTTTTACTTGAGATAAAACTGGTCAGGCGTACCAAGTACGATTCTAGGTAAGGGAATTGGGTACGTCGGCCCGTTGGAAGCCGACGCCCGGAAAAACCGGCCTCTTTTAACCTATGATATCTAATTTGATTTTATTTTAGAAAAAGCCAATTATTTGAACCCAACCCGAATAAATCGAACCGAGTTCCTATGTGGAAAATTAATTAACTGTCCCAATTAGATCCATCCATTGCATTCATCACAAATAAAGTATATCATCCACCATCCATCCATACTACATATCAAATAAAATAAAAGACCCGCTCTTGCCTTATGGTTAAAGGCGGGCCACAAACCGAGTCTAAAAATATAATTAATAGTAAATAACAAAAAAATATAAATCCCTCAAAAACTCATAATCATCAATAATTGATTGACTTTGTTTGATTAAAACTTAGTTTGCCCATAATTGATTACCTCCTGGATTAGGGTTAAAACCTACTTAATTGACATGGAATTTAAATAAAATACCAAAAGTAAATTGAAGCTGGGAAACAGTCGCATCACGCAGCTATCCTACAAAGAACAGTCGCGTGACGCAACTCTTGTCTCTTATTCTGGAGCTTATAACAGTTGCGCCACGCAGCTGTTCTACGAAGAACAGTTGCGTGACGGAACTTCTAATTACAGCCTTGTAGATTAGAATAGTCGCGTCACGCAGCTGTTCTATGAAGAACAGTTGCGTGACGGAACTTCTAGCCGCGTGATGGAACTCCTCATAGTTTATTCAAAACATGCAGACACTTTGATTATTTATTTACAGTGAAACGCTAAGCAGAGCATAAAAAGAAATAATAAAAAAAAACTGTGTACTTGAATAGCTGCGTCACGCAGGTAGTCTAATCCAAGATAAGGGACTTTAGGACACGAACAGTCGCGTCACGCAGGTGATAGCTACGTGACGCGGCTGCTCTGGTCCACAACCACCTTTCAAACCTACCCTTTTTTATGTATTCTTTTATTTTAAGCGTTTAGAACTAACCCAGAAGGGTTCAACAATAGGCAAACTTGTGTTTGATCAATAACAGTCCAGTCAAATAATGTGAAAATGGGATTTTAAGAGGTAAAATGCTAGAAATGAAAGAAAAAGGTTAAGATTGTTACCTAACCCTCAGATTGAGGATTGCATATGTTGGTATTGATCTGGGAGTAGTGTTTCACAGTCACAAGAATGTAATCACCAGGTTCTTCTATGAAAACAAAACGATTTTTCCTCTCTTTTCCTCTTTCTTTATCTTCTCTGTTTTTTTTTGTTATTTTTCTTTGATTTTAAATCTAGATATCTATGACTTGATCTATCCCAAATGTACTCAGACGAATTCTTGAGAAAGAGCTTTAGTCGTTTTTTTGATACCTAAACTCAGAAAATTATGTCTTAGAGAAAAACGAGAGCAAAAATCTTAAAGAACGTCTAAAAAAAAGTCCCGTTTTTGCTGTGTAATGCAGTATTTATATGGCTAGGGCGACAGAGAAGTCGCGTCACGCGGGTAGAAGCTGCGTGACGCAGCCATAAGCTTGCGTGATGCGACTTACTTTTCGTACTGTTGCCGCGTATCCATACAAACAGTGCAGGCCGTTGCACGGGCGCGCGCCAGGGGTGTCAGACCCGTTAGAGCTGCGTGGCGCAGCTAACAGTGGCGTCACGCGGGTTGTAGCTGCGTGACGCAGCCCTAACGTGGGTCAGGCTCCTTTAGACGGTTTGATTCAGATTTTCTGGTTCAAACATTCCTGGTTAACCGTGAAACTTTATCCCTTGTCCTCATATCATCACAGGGTTAGGCGGGGCATAAAATTACGCGTCAACAGTTTGTCCCCCCACTTTTATCATTAATTGTATAAACAATTAATGTTAAAGTGGCCCATTGACGCGCCTTCTATCTGGCAATTCTCTCGAAACTCAGTTTGATCGGCTCGAAAAAATGCTGAATCAATCATCTGGTCACCTCCTAAGCTCAGTTCGGTCGGCTTTGTCGGTTCCCATTGATCTGTGAACGACTTCAAAACTCGGTTTGATTGGCTTTGAAGACACCTCCGAGGCTCGGTTTGATCGGCCTGAAGGATTTTAATCTGGCCACCTACTTAGCTCAGTTTGATCGGCTTTGTCGGCTTCCATTGATCTGTGAACGACTTCAAAACTCGGTTTGATTGGCTTTGAAGACACCTCCGAGGCTCGGTTTGATCGGCCTGAAGGATTTTAATCTGGCCACCTACTTAGCTCGGTTTGATCGGCTTTGTTGGTTTCCATTGATCTGTGAACGACTTCAAAACTCGGTTTGATTGGCTTTGAAGACACCTCCGAGGCTCGGTTTGATCGGCCTGAAGGATTTTAATCTGGCCACCTACTTAGCTCAGTTTGATCGGCTTTGTCGGCTCCAGTCGGTTTTGAAAAGGTATCTTTGATGCCCGGTTTGATCGGCCCGAAAGACACTGATTTCACCCTGGTCAACTTCTCAACTCAACATCATTGACTGGGGAAGAAGTCTCGAACAGCTTCGCAATACATCATCGCTGGTCGAAAAAGGATTGATTCGATCAGCTTCGCAATACATCATCACTAATCGAGAAAAGAACCCAAACAGCTTCACAATACATCATCACTGCTTGGTGGGATTTGAGATTGTCCTGATCAGCTTCGCAATACATCATCACTAATCAGGAAAAGGATTGATTCGATTAGCTTCGCAATACATCATCACTAATCGAGAAAAGAACCCAAACAGCTTCACAATACATCATCACTGCTTGGTGGGATTTGTCGGCTTCGATAAACCATCACCGGTTGACCTGAAAAATTGTTCAACAGAAAAAGAGCAATATCTGTGTACAAACAGACCTTGCCTTTTTGTTAGAAAAATGTTGGGACATCACACGTTCCCATGCATTTCTTATGAAAACTTTGCAAAAATTTTATCAGAGGATTTGTTGTCTGTATTTTCGAGTATACTTTTTGTGATATAGTGGTTTGAAAGAAAACTTACCTGAGGTGATCGAGCCGTTTGATATTCCTGCCCCCTGCGTGGTGATTAGACAAAAATCACTGAAGTGTACGGGTCGCATATCGACGTCAAATTGTCGAAGTGGACCGTTGCGGGCTTTTAAATGGACTGCACAGATCTTTTGGGCTTTAATAGAAGATAATGGGCCCGTCCTTCTTATTGGGCTTTGAAGAGTGGGCTTGGGCCCGTTGGTTGGAAAAATGGGCTTGGGCCCAGATATCTACTATAAGTAACTTCCTTCTTAATCGATTCAATTTCACTTATCACAAACCCTAAGCGATTGAAAATTCTCTGGATTATTCAACTGAAAGGATTTCTCAAATCTCAGAAATCCCCGCTTCTGCCTACACTCCGGAGATGGAGATTCTCGGGGCCCTGCCCGATATTCCCACATTCGACGGTGAGCCGGTGCCGGTGAGCCGGAACCCTCTAACCCCCGGGACGCGACCGCTGCAGCTTCTTCCATTGCCGGGTTCGGAGTTTCCAGTCCGGTATGAAACGAGTCAGATGCGCGGCTTTCGATCCGAGGTAAGTAAAAATTTCTTCAATTTTTGTTTTTTTTTTTTTTACTGCTTTTGATCCGTAACTGTAGCAATAGGGCCGCTCTTTACTATTTATGCCTGCGTTAGTAGTCGCGTCACGCAAGTAGGAGTTGCGTGGCGCGGCTATTCTTCATGAACGGTTGCGTGACGCATCTGTTCTTGCGTAAACAGTTGCGTGACGCAACTGTTCGAGGCGCCAGAAACCCTAGCTTGCCTTGAACCTTAGGATCGACCTCTTTAGACTGTGTTTAGACCTTGATTTATTGAGTTTTGATTGCTGATAACTCCGGGTGACTTGATTTTGCCCTGAAATTGCACAAAAACAACACAAACGTAGTGAAATTAAGCTATAACTGAACTGCTGCGTACCTTCGACAGTTGCGTCACGCAGCTGTTCTTAGGAAGAACAGTTGCGTGATGCGACTGTTCGTCAATGAATGGTTGCCTTGTACAGTTGTGTAACGCGGCTAGAGAGATGTGTGGCGCGGCTTCGTGGTTGCGTGACGCATCCGTTCTTGGGACCACATATCTTGAACAGTGGCGTGACGCAGCTGCAGAGTGGCGTGGCGCGGGTGTTGAGATGCGCTACGCAGCTGTGCTTCTGTTTGCGCAACTTGGATAAAGCTGCGTGGCGCGACTCTGTAGACGCGTGACGCTACTGGGAGTTGTGTGACGCAGCTGTGGTTCAAACCGAAGCCCCCCCCTTTTTTTTTTTTTTTTTTTTTTTTGTCCTGTCAGAGAAGAAAACAAACAATCGTTAGCCTTATATTTATTGAATTTGAAATTTTCTTACAGGTTAATCTGGGCAAGGCCTGCTCAGGCGGATCGGCTACTGATGCTTCTGCTTTCTGGGATCTGCTGGACCCTCCTATGCGAGCTCGGGTTGTCGCTGCAAGTTTCGGGGATTACGCAGCCGGATTGCGCCGTACGCAGCCTCGTTTCCCGCCCGCTATGCGATATGCATTGATGGAGCGATGGAACGATTGCACGCATACTTTCGTGTTCGGGTTCGGAGAGATGACCCTTACTACCGTGGATTATGCTGCTATCACCGGCCTTCGCTTTACTGGCCCGGTTCCTCCACTAGATGCTCGATATCAGACAGCTGCTATCGGAGCTCAGCTTGTGCGCTCCTTGCTCGGTGTTACCTCACAGACTCGGTACACCATGCAGGGATGTATGTCCTACGAGATGGTCTTCCGGTTCTGGGCCGAGAGGATCAGGACTCGGCTGGAGGCTTGGCGAGAGTTGCCGGAGGATGTCCGACCTGCTGCTCCTGCGTATACTCGCAAGGAGAGGGACCAGGCTGCTCGGTCCTTCTTGTTCTATATCATTTCCTCCCAGCTGTTGTGCACCTCCCAGAATAAGGGAGACCCTGCGGTGCTGACATGTCTTCGGGATCTGAGCCAGGTCGGATCCTTCGACTGGGCCACACTTGGTTTGGCTCATCTCTATCACGATTTGGATGTCTGGACCCGTGGTAGCGGTGAGTCGAACTGGCTATTCATCCGGCCTTTGGAGGTAACACACTTTCACCCTTAACCCTTTTTTTTTCTTTTCTTCTTTGATCCGCTGTTCTCAACTGTTCAACTAACTGGTGTTATTTTCTGTCTCTGTTATAGGTGTGGTCTTACGAGTACTGCATCTACCCGGGCGGTCCTAGCGGTGACTCTCCCGTCGAGTCCAGGAGGATTCCTCGCTATCTGGCCCACTGCCACCATACTTACGCCAGTGGCGAGGATCCCGAGTACTGGCGGAGCTTCCTTAATGACCGGGAGCTTTCTGATGTGAGTACAGAAAGAACCTCTGAATCTGTAACTTGTCTTTTTTTATTTTGACGCACAACTATTTATTACCTGCACAGATCAAACAAAAACAACATATGCAACTTCTTTATGTATGCATGAACCTACATGAGTACTAAGGTTTTATTCATGGTTTTGTTGATCTTTCCAAGGAAATCACCGAGAAAATGGCACTTGACCTTCTGATCGTTGTCTAAGAGAATCCAATACCCGGGCAGGACCAACAGCTACACATCTTCAAAACAAATGAGCAAATGCTGACCACATAGGCAGAGAGGAATGTCTTGTAATCCACGATCATGCCCCAGAAACAAAAGGGAAGAAGAATTTGAGAATCAAGCTCTTTATTGCTCTTACTTCTTTCAACATTATACAGAAGTGAAGAGAAATTATTTCAATACAATGGTTATTTATTCTAACTACTCATTTACCTATTCTCCTTCTAATCAGGTTGATAACATTGAGCAACCAGTTGCAAGCATGTCACAAATGCATGGCATAGATTTCGCATTTAAACTAAGCACCACGCGTTAATCTCGAAACTCTTTATTTTTATTATTATCATTTTTTTTATTATTTTTATTATGCTCTAACTTTTGCCTAGGCCGCCCTTTCGGGTTTTCAACCTAGCGAGCTCATTTCTCGCCTAAGCCGCCCTTTCGGGTTTTCAACTTAGCCCTCTCTTTTCTTTTCTCTCTTTTTTTTTTTTTTTTTTTTTTTTTTTTTTTTTTTAAATCGAAATCATCATTTCAGACATTGAATCTCTTCATTTGATCCTGACTGACAATCCGATTGATAGGCTTCCCTTCCGAAGTGACCAATTCAGCGGCACCCTTATCCGATAGCTTCTGGATTTTGAATGGTCCATGCCAATTGGGTTTGAATTCCCCTCTAGGGTGACTCTGGGATTCGTGGTCTAACAGTCTGATCAGCACTTAATCTCCATTTTTCAAAGTCCTTGGATGTACCCGCTTACTGTAGAAACAAGCAATCATTCTCCTTTTTTTTTTTTTATCATTTTTCATTCATTTCATTATTATTATTATTATTATTATTATTATTATTATTATTTTGATAACATGCCATTCCTACAGCGCTGTTACTCAGGACATCCATATGTGGAAGAAGGAAGTCATCTTTGGGCGAGGCTGTAGTCGACACAGGTTGTTAGTCTCCCCCTTTCTTGAGCATAGGGACTATGTTCGCTGACCACTCAGGGTAATGCATTACCTTCCCAGAAACTTGCATATAGCTTTTTTTAAACCACAGTCTTCATCTTGTTTTACCACTTCTAGTTTGACCCGCTCCTTTTCCGCTTTACTGGCTTGATATTTGAATCTGTAGGGACGACATGTCCTGTAATCGGCTTATTGATCCCCCGGTATATCAACCTAACTGTAGACGTTCTTGGAAATCGTTTTTGAGCTCAAGCTTAAAGTCTGATCCGATTTCGATTATTTTTTGAGATTTTGGGCGGTGCTTAGGTTAAATGCAAAATGATGCAATGCGTTTATGCCAAATATGCGTGTGGTATAATCAATGCCATGAACATAACAATCAGGAGAAGTAAGGAAACAAGTAATCAAAATTCATTCCCATTGATTGAAATAGTAAATGAAGTTCATTCAAATTGTTCTTAAAGCAATATTCAGAAAACAAACAGAAAGATTAAAGAGCTTATTCAATTCGCCCATCAACTGACTTTAATGGTTTCCGGGCACCGGCTTATTATGCTCAGGAGGCTTGGTGATCTTCCCGCTATCTATCAAATCTTGGATATTATGTTGGAGCTTGAGACAATTATCAGTAGAATAACCTTTACACTGATGATATTCACAGTCTTGATCAACGAACCTACCCTGAATAGGCTTAGAGGGATTAATTGGCAACTTTGACAATACGCCATTCTCAATGCAGGATCTCATGACTGCGCTTAAAGGCATGCCCAAATCAGTGAATTCCCTTTTCTTTTTCTCCTTAATAGCTCTAACTGTATTGCTATTCCCTAATTGGTTTGTAGTTGCATGACCAACATTTCTGTTATGATTATTGCTGGAAGACCGGTAGTTACCAAACCCTCGGCTCTTCTTTTTGTTTTTGTTGTACAGTTCTTCAAAATTCAATTCAGCCCTCCGTATCCCCAGATCCAGGCCGTCATATCTTTTCCTATAGTTCTTGTACGATGTCTGAGGAAATCCTCGCAACACATCCTCTTCGCCGTATTGGTTCATCTGAGCAACACGGATGGACTCCGACAAATGGGACCTTGGGTCATCATTCTCCGCGAATAGGGTATGCTTCGAAGAAGTAGAATTTGTGGGCTTCAAGACATACTCTGTCACATGAAAATTGATGACTGGATCTTTTTCTTTCGAAATAGATATCCTCTCCACCTTGTCCTTTAGTTCTGCTATTTGCTTAATCAGCTCATTCTCAGTCAGACTAGCATTATCAGCTAATGCTTAACTACCCAAGGTGTGTTCTGGAGCCTCTCTTCCCTCCACTATAGGCTGATTACTTGAAGTAGGCGGCACTTGGTTATGGGCTCTATCTTGAGCAAGGGCAGCAGCTATTATTTTAGAAATGGTCCTTATCTGGGCTGGAGAGAAACCCGTCTCATTCACAGTATTATCAGCCATCCCAACCAAATATGAATCAGAAATTGAATCCAAAGAACTTGAATGAACCATAGGACTAAACAGAGCAGGCTCGGGGATTAGGATACTCTGACCAAATGTTGACTAGGGCGCCGGTGCCAAGCTCTCGAGGTGATTTTCCGGGAAGGATCAATTCTGACTGATAGATATAAACATCTGAATTAAGGTAGGTCCTGCATGTATGCATGAGAAATAGCAGCACATAGTATGAGAAATGCAGTTCTAATGTGCTAGTGACCGGTATGGAAATAAGATCTCGATTTCAACGACTGGACCCAAAATTCGGTGTGAATAACATGGCGATGACTTATTTTGTATTCAAACATTTTCGGCATTATCTGTCGTCGACCGTCCCTTTTTGGAATTTACAGTCGACTATTTTCTCTCAAGTCCCTAACTTTTGCCTTGGAATGAAAGAATCTCCAAGCGGGATTTTTATTATTATTTTTTTTTGTGTCCTTAATTTTTGCCTTGGAATGGAAAAATCTCCAAGCGGGATTTTTCTTATTTTTACTTCTTTTTTTGTTTTTGTATCCTTACTTTTTGCCTTGGAACATATGGTCCCAAGCAGGATCTCGTTTTGTTTTGTTACAAATTTTGTAATCTCTTGCTCACTTATTTTCAGATAATGCGAGAAATGTGACAATACAAAGGAATCGCAACCCCCTTATAACTCCCTTTTCTTTTGGGTATTGATTCACTATAAGTGATTGCATTATATTATTCACAACGAATTTGAGGGCCAGTCTCAAGATCAAGGTCAAATGTCCATACCGAAAATTAGCTCTTATTAATGCATGGCTGAAAAGAAAAATGTTACATGGTGCATGAATGTCACAACATATGTACAATTTATATCATACAGGGGAACGGGAGTTGGGAAATGCATGCCTTCCAACCTTATTTCTCCCACACACGGATTCCATTGGTATAAATTCCGACATCTGTTTCCTAGGAATTGGTCTAATCTCGACAACCAACAGGGGATTTTGAGATTGACGATATCAACTCTCAGAAATGAATGCGGCATAACAACAGCAAACAGAATTGGGTGCTCCTTAGGGGAAGTAACTAAGGTTTTCAACTATATGCATTGGCTTTAGTCTTATTGGGCTTAACAAAGTCTGGGCTCCGCAAACAAGATTCGGGCTTTGTTGGGCCTGCTCCTTTTGACGCACCTTTGAGGTACTAGGCTTGCGGTTGGTAGTAATGTTAATTCTCGGATGGATGCACCTAAATCGCATGGTCTAGGCTAGATCCACCGTCAAACTTAACACCAGTACCGAAGGTTAGTATGGGTAGAATGAGGTGAGAAGAGAGAAATGCGAATGAATGCAAAAATCCTATGAAAGGAAAAAGAAAGCAGTTAAACACATACGGACGATTAATAATTTTCCATCGGCTTTTTCTAACCAATTTTATTTAGAAAAGTAGGCTTTTTAGAGTCAATCCCTAATTGCAACCACTAAATTATTTATTAAAAAAAATAACCGGGGATTAGTGGGTGCAAAATCCCCAGTGAAGTCGCCAAACTGTTTTCGCTGAAATCCCAAACCCCGGAAGGATCTCGAGAAACATCATTTTATTTGTTTTAAATTGTTTTGGAAAAAAAGGTGATAAAAAATCTTTTTGGATATGCGAAGCCGATAAATTGGTCTTATAAAATATTTTGAGTCACCACCCATTATTTCGCCAATGGGACCATTTCCAATTTTATTTTATAAAAGTGACTCCATTTTAACCCATATTATTTAAGGCCTTTTACTTGAGATAAAACTGGTCAGGCGTACCAAGTACGATTCTAGGTAAGGGAATTGGGTACGTCGGCCCGTTGGAAGCCGACGCCCGAAAAAACCGGCCTCTTTTAACCTACGATTTCTAATTTGATTTTATTTTAGAAAAAGCCAATTATTTGAACCCAACCCGAATAAATCGAACCGAGTTCCTATGTGGAAAATTAATTAACCGTCCCAATTAGATCCATCCATTGCATTCATCACAAATAAAGTATATCATCCACCATCCATCCATAATACATATCAAATAAAATAAAAGACCCGCTCTTGCCTTATGGTTAAAGGCGGGCCACAAACCGAGTCTAAAAATATAATTAATAGTAAATAACAAAAAAATATAAATCCCTCAAAAACTCATAATCATCAATAATTGATTGACTTTGTTTGATTAAAACTTAGTTTGCCCATAATTGATTACCTCCTGGATTAGGGTTAAAACCTACTTAATTGACATGGAATTTAAATAAAATACCAAAAGTAACTTGAAGCTGGGAAACAGTCGCATCACGCAGCTGTCCTACAAAGAACAGTCGCGTGATGCAACTCTTGTCTCTTATTCTGGAGCTTGTAACAGTTGCGCCACGCAGCTGTTCTATGAAGAACAGTCGAGTGACGGAACTCTAATTACAGCCTTGTAGATTAGAACAGTCGCGTCACGCAGCTGTTCTATGAAGAACAGTTGCGTGACGGAACTTCTAGCCGCGTGACGGAACTCCTCATAGTTTATTCAAAACACGCAGACACTTCGATTATTTATTTACAGTGAAACGCTAAGCAGAGCATAAAAAGAAATAATAAAAAAAAACTGTGTACTTGAATAGCTGCGTCACGCAGGTAGTCTAATCCAAGATAAGGGACTTTAGGACACGAACAGTCGCGTCACGCAGGTGATAGCTGGGTGACGCGGCTGCTCTGGTCCACAACCACCTTTCAAACCTACCCTTTTTTATGTATTCTTTTATTTTAAGCGTTTAGAACTAACCCAGAAGGGTTCAATAATAGGCAAACTTGTGTTTGATCAATAACAGTCCAGTCAAATAATGTGAAAATGGGATTTTAAGAGGTAAAATGCTAGAAATGAAAGAAAAAGGTTAAGATTGTTACCTAACCCTCAGATTTGAGGATTGCATACGTTGGTATTGATCTGGGAGTAGTGTTTCACAGTTACAAGAATGTAATCACCAGGTTCTTCTATGAAAACAAAACGATTTTTCCTCTCTTTTCCTCTTTCTTTATCTTCTCTTTTTTTTGTTATTTTTCTTTGATTTTAAATCTAGATATCTATGACTTGATCTATCCCAAATGTACTGTTGCATCTCTTTTGAGTACCCGCAAGTATACGGATCGCAACGTAGTAATAAAAAGATCGATCCCACGAGGAACGGGTTATGTCCACTTTACTACTCATCCTTAACACTTATGTTTACAGCAATAAAAGATAAAATGATTAAACTATAATCCTATTTAAACTATAACTAAATATACTACTTAATTCTATAGATAAAGATATAGTAGAATACTTAGAAGAATTGATCATGCATTAGATTTTCTTTTTCTATAGCAAAACGTGTAACATGCAATAAACGATTCTCTAATCACATGTGGTCAAGTATAATTCAACATCTCGGTACAGAATTACTCTTTTTATTGTATGTATCTCTACATACAACAAATGCCTTACTTTATCAAATATTAAACCTAGTTCTTATTCTTTGATTATTTCAATAAGTTAGATTTAACTTTGATAAAGCAAGTTAAAGATTCACATGCAAATCCAACTAATTGAATTCTATCTCTTTGATCCTTACTGAATTATTTCTTTCTGAGAATATAATTAAGTAAGCTTGATTAAACAAAGACCAAAAGATAACTTAAAGAAACTTTATTGAATGAAACCAAATAACATTGTTGCTTTGCATAGAAAATTATGAAGCACAACATGCAAAAAGTCTATAAAACAAGAGAAAGATAGAAATAATCAAACTCAAGCCTCTTGGAGGGCGTCACACCTCGAGGAACTCCTGGATGTTCTTTGCACGAACAATAATAAGTGACTCTCGTCATCTTATTTCTAAGCACTACTTTATTATTTTTCTACTGTGTTCTAATACTACATTTTGCCTACTGCATAATGCATATTACATAATGCATATATTGCATAATGCATATTACATTTTTCTGCCTTTTTTCCTTTTGATTTGGATTACAATTTATGGAAGAGGGAGAGGGTGTTGTTTATGATGATGATTGTTTGGCCAAAACGTGCTTTAGATGACTCCTCTTGGGAAAAGTCCCGACCTATGCATGGAAGGACATGTTTTTCTGATGAAAAGACAGCAACTACGTCTCCTGGAAACACGACTCGCGCTCGCGCTTGTAAAGGTCGCGCTCGCGACTTCTGCTCCAAATGCTTCTGCCTCTCAAAAGTGATTTTCGCGCTCGCGCAGATGGAAGTCGCGCTCGCGCATTTCGCTGGCAAACTTTCTACTTCTCAGGAGTGCTTCTCGCGCCCGCGTAGATGAAAGGCGCGCTCGCGCATTTGTCTTGCAAACCTTCTGACTCTCAGGCCTGATTGTCGCACCCGCGTATGTGAATGTCGTGCTCGCGACTGGTGTTTTGAAGCCTTCTAAATCTTCTAGTTCATAGGTTGCGCTCGCGACTTCTAGGTAGCGCTCGCGACTTTGTCAGTTCTTCCTTTCCAACGCGACCTCATTCGTGTTGCGAATTCTGCTAGGTAGGTTCTTCCATACTTTAGTCAACTTTGGTCATCTTTTTCTATAAAAAGCAAGCCTTTTCATTCCTTTGCTCAAATTGTGTTCCTATAATCACTTTGAAACAAAAACAACACAAGCAAACGTAAAATATATAGAAGCAACATGCATTCATACAAATTTTATGAAAATAACATAACAAAATTTGCCCACTTTGCGAGGCTATCATGTACTCAGACGAATTCTTGAGAAAGAGCTTTAGTCATTTTTTTGATACCTAAACTCAGAAAATTATGTCTTAGAGAAAAATGATAGCAAAAATCTTAAAGAACGTCTGAAAAAAAAGTCCCGTTTTTGCTGTGTAATGCAGTATTTATATGGCTAGGGCGACAGAGAAGTCGCGTCACGTGGGTAGAAGCTGCGTGACGCAGCCATAAGCCTGCGTGATGCGACTTACTTTTTGTACTGTTGCCGCGTATCCATACAAACAGTGCAGGCCGTTGCACGGGCGCGCGCCAGGGGTGTCAGACCCGTTAGAGCTGTGTGGCACAGCTAACAGTGGTGTCACGCGGGTTGTAGCTGCGTGACGCAGCCCTAACGTGGGTCAGGCTCCTTTAGACGGTTTGATTCAGATTTTCTGGTTCAAACATTCCTGGTTAACCGTGAAACTTTATCCCTTGTCCTCATATCATCACCGGGTTAGGCGGGGCATAAAATTACGCGTCAACATCACCGTAGAAGTCATTGTGCCAAGTTCTAACTAAGAACCAAAATAAGAATTGGAGAATTAGGATTTACATACAAATCTTAAAGTTATAACTTATAAATGAGGTTAGGTGCATGAGTTAAATCTCTTCCTTTGTTGCCAACTTCTTGTGTTCACTATCTTGTAAAGGATATTAAGTTATTTCTCAATTATAGATTATTTTGCTCTTATCAATTAATTAACCTGTAAAGGATGATTTTCATAGTTGAAGTTCTTATTTTGACTAAAATTGAATTTGACCAACTCTGATGTTATTAGGGGTGGCCATTTTTTGGTTTTAGAACCGGTCCAAACTGAAATTGAAACCGGTGGCCTATAGTCCAATTCTAGTTCCATCATTTTTGGAACCGTGAACCAACTATTTCAGGAACCGGTTGGAACCATCCAGAATTGATGGTTTTTCCAGCCAATTAGAACCAAGAAATAAATCAATGCATCGAGTCTCTATTTTCATTCACTCATTTAGTCATATCATGAGAGAGACAGATTTTATTCTGTAGTATGTAGTTTTATTTGATCCTCCTTTCATTCTCTCTTAATAAACCCATTTAGGATTTCTACGTTTGATATTTGGTTTTTAAGGATTACAGCTTGAAAAATGTTTGGGTTTTTGATTCTTTGAAATTTGGAATTTTTCTCTAACGATGAAAAAATATCTCATATAATTTAATTCATTTCTTAATTCCTTATGACATAAAATAACTCTCCTATTTAGACTATCACTAAAGAGAGATAATAAAAGTACAGGCTCATCTAACACCATTTAAAGCCAAAACAAAGAAGATCCTTGAGGACTAATAGTGTTTATTGAAAACAAATAAGGTAAACTTTGATAGAGTTTTTCAATTAATGTGCAAGATTTTAAGTGGATTGAGCTATATGATGAAGACTTGAGTGACCAAAAACACAAGTTAGGTATGCTTTTATATATCTTCTTGCTGCTGTGTGCTTGTAGTTTATGATGAAAATAACAAATCATGTGATTACTCCAAAGAATTCAAATGACCATTCGATTATTACATATGTTTTTTGTTCATGAATTTCAATTCACATGGATTTGCTAATTTGATTTTAGCAATGGATTTCATAGATTTACCAATGGAAAAATCGACGCTTAACTTTTATTTTTTATTTTCTAGTAAAAGAGTAAATGATCAAGTTTAGTATTTTTTTTTTGTGATAAAATAAGAAGAAACATAATGAGAATAAGAGTGTTTTAAGAGTTTAGAGGAAATTCTATGTGACATCATTATAAAAACCGTTGACGTAAATCATAATTAAGAACATAATAAAAAATTGGAGAATTAAGATTAATCATATTTGAGTCAACTCTGATTCATGGCATCATAGGTTTAGAGCAAAGCTCATAGGCCTTGTAAATTTTTAGTATTATCTTTAATGAGTAATAAATTATGTCTTTTGTTTTTTAAATTAGGCATTCTATTAATTGGAATAGTAGGAAAAAAGTATTACTTTTTTTTTTTTGGGTTAAGACTCAAATTGTAACAATTATTAAATTTTAAGAGAGGCTAAGTTTGATGATTTATTTTGTTTTATTGTCTTTGTCATTATTTAACTAGCTAAGATTACTTATTGTAAAAAAATATTATTACCAACAGATTGTTGGCTGAGATGGTTAGTGACCTCAATCCGCGTGATTATACAAAAAAAATGTTATTATTTCACAAAAAAATTCTTATTTCTTTCTATATAAAAAAAATTAACTAAAACATAGAAAAGAGTAAAAGGTAAAAACGTTTATAAGGAAATTTATAATTTTGCTACTTTCTGCTAAAAGTTGTGATTTCTAGGCATTAGTTTGGGAGGGCTTTTGGGGTTAAAGGAAACTATACCAAAATGGTGAGTTTTTGGTTCTTGAGTTAAGTTAACCTAAAGTAAATCAGTGGGTTTTGTATAAAATATCACTTTAATTCTTTTATAATTTAAAAATTAAACTGGGGTGTCAATATATTTAAGTTTTCAAATGGGGGTGTCCATGATACAAAGGTTGTTTTAAGGTGATTTTACAACAAGTCACATAGTTGGGGATATTTTGTAGTTTTAGCCATTATTAATATTAATGAATTATATTCTTAAAAGCTCAATGTAACCTCCCCTCTCGATTGTGCTATAACAGTCTCAAGTTCTTTATTTTTCTTTTGTTACCACTTCACTTTTCAGATCCTATGGTATTCTAGTCACTAAGGTCTCCCTTTGGCTCGCTCGAGGGAATAGTAAATCCATGGGCAAGGGTTCTTGGTTCTTAGAATTCCATATTAACCAAATACCAACTCTATAAATAGCCTATGTAAGAGTGAAAAGCTAGCTAGTTAGTTTATTAATATCCTTTTAATACTAGCCTTCAAAAGAAAAACCTTTTAGTATTGATTAGCCCAAGCCTAAATAAGTCCAGTAATCAACTTTATTTTTTATAGACTCATTCAAACGAGACCCAACTGTCATTTGGATTTTTACTCCCAATGAGAACAAGACTCATTCAAGTGTCAACATGATGTCCAGTTTCAAGTGCACTAGAGGGGAATGTTAAGAATCCGACATTGGTGAAATATCATATCTGTAAAGGGTGTAAAGTTAGCAATTGACTTTAGTGTATTCTGGCAGCCTGCCCAAACAAAATCGGTGAAGGCTTTCAATTACAATGAAGAAGATGATGGGAAGAAAAGACTAGCATTAGGAGAATTTTTAAGATATCGCAAGATGTGATGTGCAACTTGCAGATGAACAATGGTGGGGCAGTTAAAGAATTGACTTAGTTGCAAAACAAAAAAGGTGATATCTGGTCGAGTTGATATCGAATATAACAATCTTCTAATAAGCCTGCGATAAAGAGAAATGTCAGGGAGAGGAGAAACATTAGAGGAACTGAGTTTTATCTTGGAGTCCATTGGAGTTGCAGCTAGCTTAGAATGAAGAAAACCAGTATCTTGAAGAACGACAAGACAATATTTGCGTTGATTAAGAGCAATTCCAATTGAAGATCTTGCAAGTTCCAAACCAATAAAAAATTTAATTCACCCAAGTCTTTGATTTTGAAAGTAGTATTCAAGTAATGCTTGACCTGTTCAATTTCATGTATATCAGTACCAGCAAGGTGATGTCATCGGCATAAACCAAAAGAGCAGTGGATGAGCTGGAAGAATATTTAGTGAAAAAGGAGTAATCATATTGAGGATGATGATAGCCTAAAGATCGCAAGGCTATAGAAAGTTTGGAGAACCATTGGCGGCTTGCTTGCTTAAGGCCATACAATGATTTTTGCAAGCAATAAACTTGATTAGGTTTAGGTGAAGTAAAGCCAGGAGGTAAAACCATATACACTTCTTCAAAAAGATCAACTTGTAAAAACGCATTATTTACATCTAATTGCCGGATATGCCATGACTTGGCAGCTACTAAAGACAAAAGAAACCTGACTGTAGTTATTTTAGCCACAGGACTAAAGGTATCAAAATAGTTGACACCTTCAATTGGAGTGTAGCCCTTGGCAACCAAACGGGCTTTATACCTTTCTACATTTCCATCAGCTAATTTCGAAGACCCGTTTGCATTCAATGGGGAATTTACCAAGAGGTGAATCAGTAATAGACCATGTATTATTCTATTCAAGGGCGATGATTTCTGCTTGTACAGCTTCTTTCCAACATTGATGTTTAATAGCTCGATTATAACTTTTGGGTCCTTGAGCCATAGTGATAGAATTAATATAGTGGGAGCAAGAAGGAGAAAGATCTGAAGTAGTGAAAACTTAGATAAAGGGTAGAGAATACCTGAAATAGAAGCTAATTGTAAAGCAGAAGCCAAAGAAAGATTACAAGCATAATTCTGCAAGTAACTCGGTGGTTTTCTGATTCTAGTTGAAACACGAGATGAGGCTGGTATAGGATTTGTAACAAGGATGTCAGGAGAAGAAATGTAAGAGTGAAACCCATGAGAATTAGGGAGAGATGCAGAAAAAAGAAGAGGCAAAAATAAAGCTGTCAATATTTATAAGAGTTATATCTAGTTTTAAAGAAGGAATTGATGATGATGTAGAATCAAAGAAGAGGAAAAATGTTTTCATAAAAGAATACATTTCTAGAAATGATAATATTATGAGAATGAAGATCTAAAAGAATAAATCCTTTAGTACCAGGTTTATAACCAAGAAAAGACATTTTTTGGCTCTTAGGTCAAATTTGGATCGATGAGCAGTAAGAATGTTGGCAAAACATAAAGAACCAAAGACCTTAAGATCATTATAGGAAGGTGGTGTATGGTAAAGTAATTCAAAAGGTGATTTATTATGAAGAATACGTGTTGGAAGTCTATTTATGAGATAAGTGGCATAAATGATAGCATAGGACCAATATAACTTTGGTAGATTGAATTGAAAAAGCAAAGCACGGGCAACATTCAAGATGTGCTGATGTTTGCATTCCACAAGGCCATTTTGCTATGGAGTGGCAACACAGAGATTTGGTGTATGGTTCCCTTAGAAGAGTAAAATTATGGCATGTTAAATTTAGGACCATTGTCACTATTGATTAGTCTTAATTTTCATATGGAATTGGATTTCATTGAAAGAGCAAAAGGACTGTAAAGAGGATCTAGCATGTCTCTTAGATTCTAAAAGAAAAAACCAAGTATGGTGACTATAGTCATCCATTATGGTAAGGAAATATCGATGATTATGTATGGAACAATGTTTTTAAAACCGGACTGGACATCGAACTGGCAGGGTACACAGGTTTAAATGAGAGCTTGTTTTAGATCACCATAAAAGAACATGTTTAGATGAGAGCTTGTGTTAGATCACCATAAAAGTAATTGTGGTGAGTTCTAACAAAGAACCAAGAGATTGGACAATTAGGAGATATATACAAATCTTGAAAGTATAATTAACTTATAAGTGAGGTTAGTTGCATGTCGACTAGTCTTTGTTCATTGCTGAGTAGGCTTCGAGCTATGGCATGGGGCTTTTAAGTCTTTGACATTTTCATGAAGAGGATGTCCTTGTTTTAGGATTTGATAAGGAGTTTCCAAGACTGTTACATTTCTTCTTTTTCCCACAGATTGGAGAATATGAAGAAACAATATGAACATATATGTTTTGTTTTCTCTAAAGATGGTGAGCTTATTTGTTGTTCTTAGTCATAGAAATATGAATGGCTCTATTACATAAAATAAGCTGGAGTTTTAATAATTCTCTTGTTTACCTGGTTTGTATGTGTGGAAAAAATGTTGACTAAATCAAGTCTTGCTTAGTCAAAAGCTGGTCCTAATAGTGGCATGAGCCTCTTTTTTTCTTGATTAGCAAATTAGAACTTATTATTAATATAGATAATAGGAAAACCTTCCAAATTGCAGGAGACTAAAACCAGAGCCATCAGGTTCTACCCAAAGATCCCAACCTACATGCACGAAGGAGTACATCTACAAGAAATGAGCACAAGTTCTACTCAAAGCCGTCAGGAGAAGATAAGCACTACTAGTTCTAACAAAAAGAGGTGCTTATAAAAATAACCACTAAATAGTTCTAACAAAAGGGAGGAGCTATTTGGAAAAAAAAAAAGCAGCGAGCACTTGCAGTAGTTGGGTAATACCTCTAGGGAAACACCTGTTTTGAGATATGTTGTTCTTTGCACTCCTTGTTTTATGAGGGAGTCCACAAAATAATTTGCTCATTTAGATATTTTCCAAAAATTGAAATTTACTACAAATTTTTAATAGAACATTTGATTTCATAGAATTCATTCCAAAGAAATTAAATGGAATTCGGTCGATGTGAAATGTAATGACTCATTTTGATTCCATTCTAAATGTTTTTTGAATTTAATATTTCATTCCATTCGATTCCATTGAAATTTTTTTGATACAAAGGAGGGGAATACCCAAAGAAACCTATACAGAATTAATCAAACGTGGCCAATACACAACCTGAAAATCAAAATGCAAAGAGTCCATGACTGAGGCAGGAGGTTGTTGAATAAGGAACTTCTGGGAAGAAGAGCTCACAGCCAAGTTGGCTAGCCTATCAACCATTGCATTACCCTCACGATACATATACTGAAGCCTGATTGTCCAGTCCTTATCCAACAAGGACCAAAATAGTTGCAGAATATTCTTGAATCTTATATGCATTTCATGGCGGGAAGTGACCAACTGAAGACTAACTTGAGAGTCCATTTCAACTACCAATCTGCGATACCCACATTCCCAAGCATATTGAAGCCCTATACACAAGCCTGCAATTGAGTAGCCATGGAAGAGCAAATACCCAGTGTTTTCGTACCGCGCCCCCGGTGCGACTCGAAAACATCCTTTTTATTTTTTTTTATGTTGTTTATTTTATTTTAATGTGGAAAGTAATCTTATTATGAAAAAGTGGTGATAAAACATTTTATTGGATACGATGCCGATAAATCGGTTTTATAAACAGTTTTTGAGTCGCCACCCATTATTTCGGCAATGAGACTGTTTTCAATTTTATTTTATAAAAAAAGTGACTCCATTTTAAACCCAATTTTATTTAAGGCCAAATTATTAAAAAGACTGGTTAGGCGCACCAATGCGATTCTGAGTAAGGGAATTGGGTACGCCGGCCCGTTGGAAGCCAACGCCTGGAAAAATCGGCCTCTTTTAACCTATGATTTCTAATTTGTTTTAGTTAGAAAAGCCAAATTATTTATTTACTTAAACCCAACCCAAATGAATTGGACCGAGTTCTTATATGGAAAATTAATTAATCGCCCCAATCAAATCCAATTATTGCATTTATAATCATTCAAACCAAAGCGATTAAATCAAACAAATAAAAGACCCGCTCTTGCCTTATGGTTCAAGGCGGGCAACAAACCGAACCTAAAATACAGTCTACCCGATTCAAAATTAAACCCAAAAACCAAAAACCAAAATCATGCATAATTATTATTTAGCACCTAAATCACATTTTATTTTTTAATTTAATCCTAAACATGCAAATTATTAATAAACCCATAAATTTAATTTCATTTTTCATTCAACCTAAAATTGTAAAATTCACACAAGTAAATACGCAAAATTACATTTTAATACTCTAAACTTAATTAAATTGCAACTGTTCATAATTGGATATCTTCGGATTTATTGGAGAAATTAAACTTTATTTTGTGCAAAATTTATTATTTTTTTAAAAAAATAAAAATTATTTCTGAAATCTTAAAACAGCTGCGTCACGGATCTTCTACTTCCGTGACGGATCTAATAGTTTCGTGACGGAACTATCCCTAAACTCCAGATCCATTAGAAACTTATTTTAAATCCACAATCTGGAAAATAGAACATTGGGTATAGAAATAAAATTTTGGGTATAAACAGTTCCGTCACGCATCTTCCAGATCCATTACGGATCTGTTAGTTGCATGACGCAACTGCTCTGGCCCAAGCTTATTTTTCAAATGATTTGTTTAGATCATTTTTTTTTATCTAAATATGCTTTAAGAAAACCTAAAATGACTAAAGATGAACAGAATACAGTTTAAAGAAGCTTAAACTACTAAAACCACAAAAATAAATAAAAATACAAAGAAGGGTAAAGGAGTTACCAAATCCTCAGATTGAGGATTGTAAGTGGCTTAAATGCCTTAACAAATGATAGTTAAGGCCTCCCAGAAGCTTTATCACCAAGGATTCAAACACGTATTCTTTTCTCTCTTGATTTTTTTCTTTTTTATTATTTTGTTTTTACTTAAATTGATATCTAATGGCAATTTTTCTTCAAATGAACTCAGAAGAGTCTCTTGAGAAAAATATAGCCGAAAGTGAGTTTTTCAAAAGCCTCCAAAAATGAGAGAAAAAGATCAATTTATAGATGTAGGGCAACAGAGGATCTGTTAGCTGTGTGACACAGCTTCCTTTCTGGACCACAGCCACGTGTCGCTCAGACCGAATAAAAAACCGTTATGTCATCATTTTTTATGACATCGGATTAGAGTTGCGTGACGCAGCTGATAGTGCCGTCACGCAGCTACTTAGCTGCGTGATGCAACTCTGACCCAACCAGAAACTTAAAATCGGTGTAATTTAAATCCTTGGATTAAAAGACTTCTAGATAGCATTAACCCTTCATTCCGCATCCTCGTATCCTCATCGGATCAGGCGGGGGCATAAAGACACGAGTCAACAGTTTGCCCCCCCACTTTTATCATTAATCGTGTAAACAATTAATGTTAAAGTGGCTCATTGACTTGATCATCTGGTCATGTCCAAAGCTCAGTCTGATTAGTTTTGTTCGCTCCCGTCAGATCTGTAATCATCTCCAAGGCTCAATCTAATTGGCTTTGAAGACACCTCCGAAGCTCGGTCTGATCGGCTTGAAGGATTTTGGTTATGTCCAAAGCTCACTCTGATCGACTTTGTTGTTCACCTCCTCAGCTCAGTCTGATCGGCTTTGGAGGGTTTGGTTGAGTTGACTTGAATGCTCCAGTCGGACTACATCAGCGTTATAAGCATCAGCAGTCATCTGGTCACGTCCAAGGTTCTATTGACCAATCAGCTTTGTAATGCGTCATCACTAATTGGTATTGAGATTGTCCTGATCAGCTTCGTAATACACCATCACTAATCAGGATTAGAGTCAGCTTCGAAAACCATCACTGACTTGATTAAGTATTGACTCGATCAGCTTCGTAATGCATCATCACTAATCGAGAAAAGGATCCAAACAGCTTCGCAATACACCATCACTGCTTGGTGGGATTGTCCTGATCAGCTTCGTAATACACCATCACTAATCAGGATTAGAGTCAGCTTCGAAAAACCATCACTGACTCGATTAAGGGTGGACTCGATCAGCTTCGTAATACACCATCACTAATCGAGAAAAGGATCCAAACAGCTTCGCAATACACTGTGAATACCCAAATTTTGAGGCTCGAAGAGCCAGTTTTTCCGGACTGCAAACAGTCCGGCCGAACCGGAGGCCATTTGGAAAGTTCACCGAAAGTATGCCAATATGGTAATTGAAACGTCCGGAAAATTACGAGGATCACAGAACTGATCTCAAAATATTTTTTAGAGGTCCAGAACTCCCGGAAAAGCGTCCGGGGCGAAAAAAAATCATAAAGCCAGCCGGCCGCCGAACACAGCGGCTCAGGCCTCCGAAATAGTCCGTTTTGCCTATTAATATAGGCCCCGGCACTCATTTCAAGGCACTCAGTCTGTGTTGACGGACGCTCCTTCTCCCTTACGCTCCTTGCGATTCTTTACTACTTTTCTGCATTTTAGTTTAGCTTTATTGCTTTCTTGCTTTGTTAAGTGGTCACTAAATTTAAATTAATTAATATTTCCCTTAACGAGGAGCTTAACCTGGAGTTAAGAAGTGGCCGTCGATTAAATCAGGTACATGAACTAAACTCTGCCTATTTAATTTTAGCACTTCATGCATGTTTCTCTTCTACTCCTCCTAATTCTATAACTGCATAAATGCATTCATGTCATCATTAGGCAAGTAAATTGCCTCAATTAAATTTAAGCTAAATGCCCGGTTAATTAATAATCGTGGTATTTAAGCCTAAATCCGATAATATTGGCTAAAAAGCCTAGTTAATCAATAACTATGGTGAAATTGCCTTTATTTTGAACAAATCCGGCTTAAGTCCAATTAATCAATAATTGTGGCTAAAAGGCCTTAATTAAACATGTTTTTCTCGGCAATAAATTGCCTACATTGCAAATCAAGCAACCACTTTTGGCAAACAAATTGCCTATAAGTGAGATTAATCTTTGTTTAGCGACAAATCGCTTAAATCAGTATTTTGGCTAAAAGCCTTCGAATAACCATCTTTGGCAAATAAATTGCCTCAAATCAATCAATTCTTGGCGACAATCGCCCAATCAACATTTTTGGCAATAAATTGCCTAAATCAATATTTTGGCTCTAAAGCCTTAAAATAATCAATTTTGGCAACAATAAGCCCAATTAAACACATTTTTGGCAACAAACGCCTCAACAAATCAATCAATTTTCAGGCAAAATGCCTAAACAAAATGCACAAAGCATACACACACTCATGCATTAAGCATCCCCATTTAAAGCCCTCTAAAAGAGGCCTATCGAACTACGTTGACTTTGATCTTCCATTCAAACGGAAGTACGTAGGCACATTTGGGATTTAACCCCGAGCGGCAAGTCGAAATCACATAAACATTTTTTTTTTTGATTGGTCCAATTACTTCGTCTTCCTTGCAAAGCATTCATTCATGGGTTAGTTTATCAGCATGACATAGTCTCGGGATCCACCTCGGGTTCGTAGACCATGCCTTAAACTTTGGGTTAATTAATCTAGTAATTAGGTTAATTAAAATTGGAGTCACTTAGGGTTTTTCCTAGTTTGCCCTAAATAATTAAACAAGGTGGCGACTCATACATTCACGTGCATTTCTACCCTTAGTCATATGCATTCGTATGCTTGGTATTTTGGGGAGGGGTTCACAGTTTGGCGACTCTGCTGGGGACTTTATGTAATCTTTTTACATGAAAGAGGACAACAATTGCTGTGTAAACTAACCAGCCCTTCTTTAGGGCATTATTTTACTATGCTTTGTTTTGCAGGGTACCTTAACATGAATCGAGTATTCTTTCTTTAAGAATACGAGATTGAGGAAATTTGGACTCAATTAGTACAGTTTAATTAAAACATTTTAACTTGTTGATTTATTTGCACGATTGAGAATCCTTTTCTCCATTGCATAAAAAATGAATTTCAAATGAATTTCTTCTCTCTCTGTTCAAACTTTTGAGTCTGGATAGTAAGTAGCGCTGATCGGCAGGTCTCTTTGATTATGTCGACGGATAGCCAAAGCGTCCTCCCTGTTACCGCAAACCATCCCTAATCCTTTTGGGGATGGCCCATGGGCATGCGTACTGTTGGACCCACGCGAAACTCTTTATTTCACATGTGGTTAGGTATATCCATGCTCAAGGTTCAAGGGTCCCTTTATAAAGCCTATTCTCTATTTGCGTCATAGCCTATAGAACCTATCCTTTAGGACTATATGCACCCAATGATGTGAATCATATCATAAACAGATTATGACGTGATGTTGTGCGCATTCATGACATATCATCACATTAAGAGGAACACAAAAGACCCTTTTCTTAGTCATGCACAGTTGGACAAAGAGTCGATCTACCTCACATCATTTACCTTGATACACCAACCACTGTACCAAACCCAACTACCCTTATCCTTACAGGTACCCCCTGTTCAAGTGCCAGCATCAGTGCCAGCCACGCCCACAGTGCTATCACCGACCTCACCAACTTCACCAGCTTCACCAGCTACACCAGCTTCACCTACAACTCCTACAACCTCACCTGCATCAATGGCATCAATCTCAGACATCCAAACCCTCATTGAACAACTGGAGGCCAGAATGGAGGCCAGGATGAATGAAGCATTGGCTACCCAAAGGGCTGCCCTGATAGCTGAATTGGGTAATGGTAATGGTAATGGAAACGGGGCTTCGGCTGGAGGAAGTGGACCTGCTGCCTCCAATCAGGGACCTGCTGCTGAACCTGCAAACCCTGCCCTAAACCTGGATGAAATGCCCCCCAAAACTGCTTCTGAGCTGGAAGCCCAGAGAATGAGAGAAAAACTAGAACTGCTAGAAAGGTCTGTTACTGCCCTCAAGACCCACAAGGAGGTGGTGGACATGGACTCCTTGTCCTTGTTCCCCGAGGCAAGACTACCAACCAAGTTCAAAATGCCCAACATGGACAAGTTTGATGGAACCACTTGTCCTAAAACTCATTTGAAAATGTATGTGGGTGCCCTTAACCCGTTTGGATTGAGCAGCGAGCTCCTTGCTCAGTTGTTCCAACAATCGCTGACTGGTGCCGCTCTGAGGTGGTTTGTTAGCCTGGATCGGTCTAAAATGAAGACCTGGGAGGACATCTGCAATGCATTTAACTCCCAATATCACTATAATATGGAGGTGGATGTTACTCGAAGGGAACTAGAAACCACCAAGCAAAAAAACAATGAACCCTTTTCCTCGTTCCTTACGAGGTGGAGGGCCAAGGCCGCCCAAATGATTAATCGGCCTTCTGAGCAAGAACAGGTAGACATAATAATAAAAAACCTGCAGCCCGTCTACCAACAACAACTACGAACCCAGTATCTACCAACGTTTCAGTCGCTCATTGCCACTGCTACGAAAGTAGAAGATCTGATCCAAATGGGGCAACTGAAGGAAGACTCAGGAACCTCCAAATATAAAAAACCAAGCCAAGCTGGCAAAGTCCACGAAGTGGCAAGCATCACCCCCACCAACCCTTTATGTGTGGGGAATATGAGAAATGGCAATCAGTCTAGAAGAATCTATACTGGTCTCGGGATGCCAATCCTTGTGGTATTCCGAGAGGCTGTCAAGGCAAATTACATTAAGCCTTTGGAAGCCAGGCCACCGCCCAACCCTTTACTAAGGAACTACAGGGCTGATGAATACTGTGAGTACCATCAGGGATATGGGCATAAGACTGAAGCATGCTGGACGCTCAAGAACCGCATCCAGGACCTGTGGATAACGGTTCAATTATTCCCAGAAGCAAGCCCAACATTAGCACTAACCCCTTACCAAACCACGGGGTAAATGCTATTGTTGATGACCAGGAATTGATCGATCCTTTCGAACTCTTCCTAGAAGTGAATGATATTTGTGTCCTGGATTTGAATGACCTAACTGAAGAGCTCGATGCTATAACCAGGAGCGGAAGACAATATGAACCGTTAGTCTTGGACAAAGTCCAAAATAAGCCCTACCAGAGGGTAGAAGAACCAAAGGAAGACCCGGTACTTTCACAGTTGAAAAAGACACAAGCTAGGGTATCTATTTGGGAGCTCTTAGCATCATCCTTTTCTCATCGTCAAGCTCTTTGCAAGGCTTTGAGTCAACTGCAAACATCGGTGGAGGTTAGCCCCGAAGTGCTGGTATCTACCCTCACCCAATCATCGAAGATGCAAAGCATCGGGTTCTCTGATGATGACTTACCCAATGAGGGAGGCAGTCACAATAATGCCCTCTATGTCACCATCCAGACCAGAGACAAAACTGTTCCCATGGTTCTCATTGATAATGGGTCAGCATTGAACGTCTGTCCGCTAAGGGTAGCCAGCTGTCTAGGGTTGGAGGAAACAGACTTCACTCCATCAGACCAGATAGTTAAAGCCTACGACAGCACCAGGAGGGAAGTATTGGGGGTAGCAACATTAAAATTGGCAATTGGGCCAGCCATAATGGAGGTACCATTCCAGGTAATTGATGTGCCTACTAGCTTCAACCTACTTCTAGGTCGACCCTGGATACATCATGTTAAGGCAGTACCCTCTTCCTTGCACCAAAAGGTCAAGTTTCCTCATGAGAACAAGGTTATCACCATCCAGGGGGATGACTACAGCCAGCTGAAGAAGCCAAAGGGCCAGCCTCTCTTTGAGGTCAACCCTGAAACTGCCAACTTGCCCCTCTCGGGGTTTCAATATGACACTATGCAGTTCATAGAAGGAAAGACTGCAAACTCTCGAATTCTCTTTGATTTCGGGATGGTGCAAATAAACTGCATAGTGCCTTTAATGCTTAAGATGTCCTATCTGCCAGGAATGGTTATGGCCAGATCCGGGAAAACATACCCCAAACTGCAAGCCTGGGAGTGTCCGGTAAATGAAGGAACCTATGGACTGGGTTATGAGCCTACTGACGAAGACCGTGCTGAAAGAACCAGAAGGGGAAGGAAGGAGAGTCTACAGATGCGGCCTTACCTTTTGACCTTGAATGGTTACTTCTGCAAACCGGGAGAAACGATTCCTTATCGTGGCTTCCAAGAACCATTCCGCTACCCGACCGCTAAGAAGATGCTGCCTGGGTTAGAGATATTTTCTGATGTCTGGGGCAACAAGCCCGAAACAATAACAGAGTTAGAAGTAGAAGACTTCATGCAGCCCAGTCTCCTTGACGAGGTTGCAGTCATTACAGGAAGTGAGGAATCAAGACCTGCTGAGCCTGATCAAGCCATACGAAGGGCCTCTCACCAACTGGTATGCCGAGGAGGAGCGCGCTGTTGACAAACCCCCTCCCGAGTCAAACCTAGAGACTGTAATTAAGTCATGTACTGAGTCTGAGTCTGACCCCGAGTCCGAAATCGAGTCAGAGTCTAGTTCCAGTTCTGTGTCGGATTTAGAAAATCCAGACTTTAAATTTGATGTAATTTTTGAGGACGATTTCGTCCTAATCAATAAAGGCTTCCAGATTTTTGGCTACCCTGAGTGTTTATCTTTCCAAGCATTTCCAAGCAAAAACGATAAAAATCAAATCAATGAAATGAAAAATGAAAAGCAAAAAATAATAATTGGCAAAGAAGAAAATGAACATACATGCATTGCATCTGACTATGTGAATAGGGAACAGGTCAGTGAATGTTTGAAGAAGGTTGCCGATTGTTTCATGTGGAAGGCAAGTGACATCACGGGAATTGACCCAGCAATAGCGGTGCACAAGATTCCACTATATCCTGAGGCTAAGCCAATAAAACAGAAGCTAAGGAGGCTAAAGACAGAATGGTCCTTGAAGATCAAGGAGGAAGTAGCTAAGCAATTGGAAAACAAGTTCATAGAACCCATTGCCTACCCGACATGGTTAGCAAACATTGTGCCGGTGCCGAAGAAAGATGGCAAAGTCAGAATGTGTGTGGATTACCGGGATTTGAATAAAGCATGTCCGAAGGACGACTTTCCCCTGCCGCATATTGATTTGTTGGTGGACCGAATGGCTGGACACGAGATGGTCTCCTTGACCGATCTTGCTGTCGGATACAATCAGATAATGATGCATTTGCCAGACAAAGAGAAAACGGCATTCATCACGGAGTGGGGAACCTACTGCTACAGGGTTACGCCTTTTGGGCTCAAAAATGCCGGGGCAACCTATCAAAGAATGGCAACAACCATCTTCCATGACATGATTCACAAAGAAGTAGAAGTGTATGTGGATGATATGGTAGTCAAATCAAAAACAGCTGAAGAACATACAACAACACTCGAGAAGTTCTTCCTTAGACTTCGAAAGTACAATTTAAAGCTCAACCCGGCAAAATGTCTATTTGGAGCTACATCCGGAGTATTTCTGGGGCATATGGTCAGTCGGAAGGGCATAGAGATTGACCCTTCAAAAGCCAAATCCATTCTGGAAATGCCAGCGCCGAGGACGGAAAAAGAAGTTTAGGGTTTCCTGGGAAGGCTACAGTATATCAGCCGGTTCATCAATCAATTGGCCGATACTTGTGGTCCGATTTTCAAACTACTCAGAAAAGGAGTAGCTGTCAAATGGAATGAGGATTGTCAGAAAGCTTTCGACCAAGTCAAGCAATATCTGTTATCCCCGCCAGTTTTACAACCACCAAGGCTAGGAAAGCCTTTGCTATTGTATCTATCAGTGACAGAAGAAGCGATGGGTGCAATGCTAGCTCAACAAGCGGAAGATACAAGGATAGAAAATGCCGTGTATTACCTCAGCAAAAGGATGCTAGAGTATGAACTAAAATACAATAAGATAGAGAAGTTGTGCCTGGCTCTAGTCTAGGCCTGTACAAAGCTGCAGCACTACCTCTCATCTTACACTACGTACGTTATTTCTGAATCGAACCCCTTGAAATTCTTTATGGAGAGGTCGGTTCTTGACTGTAAGATGGCTAAGTGGGTGTCAGTGCTCGCAGCCTATGATTTAAAATTTGTACAACGGAAGGCAGTGAAAGGCGGAGCCTTGGCTTATCAATTAGCAGAATTACTAGTCGAAGACCAGATGCCGGAGGTAGAATTTCCTGATGAAGACTTGTTGAGCTTGGAAAGTGAAGTCTGGGAAATGTACTTCGATGGAGCTTCAAACTACCGTGGAAATGGGGTTGGAGTTGTATTCAAAACTCCTTGTGGAGAATACATCCCAATCGCAGTCAAATTAGATTTCGACTGCACCAACAACGAAGCCGAGTATGAAGCTTGCATAAAGGGGTTAGAAGCAGCCCTGGAAAAAGAAATAAAGATCCTCAAAGTTTTCGGAGATTCCAATCTAATAGTCTCCCAAGCTTTGAGAAAATGGAAAATTAAGGAAGAGCATTTGGTTCCTTACCTACAACGCTTGGATGAATTGGCTCAGCAATTTGAGGATTTATCTTTCCACTACTTGCCACGAGCCAAAAATTAGTTTGCTGATGCTCTGGCTACTTTGGCCTCCATGGTCAATGTGGGGGGAGACCAAGTCATTCGACCTCTGACAGTTTGGCTACAGAAACAGCCAGCACACGTCATGAATTTAGTCGGTGACAAGCCCTGGTTTTGGGATATACAGAATTATCTTTAGTATGAAGCCTACCCGGAGGGGTCCAGCAAGACTGATCAACGGACATTGAGACAGTTAACATCTAGATATTTCCTTACTGGGGGAGTTCTGTATAAAAGAAGTTGGAATGGCCTGCACCTAAGGTGCATTGATGAGGGAGAAGCTCAAGCCATCATGGATTCCTTACATAATGGGGAGTCCGGTCCACATATGCACGGGATAGCTCTGGCTCAAAAAATTATGAACCTGGGTTATTACTGGTCGACTATGAATGCAGATTGCGTGAGGCACGCGCAGAAGTGACATGAATGTCAAATTTTTGCTAAGCTGCAAAAACAGCCTCCGGTCAACTTGAATCCCATTACTTCACCCTGGCCCTTTGCAACTTGGGGCATAGATGTGATCGGAAAGATCCACCCGAAGGCTTCCAATGGCCATCAATTCATCCTGGTTGCTGTTGATTATTTCACTAAGTGGATTGAGGCAGCCTCCTATTCGGTCTTGAATGCCAAGAAGGCAGCACAGTTCGTCCGTACCAACATCCTTTGTCGGAACGGAATGCCATTCGAGATCATAACTGACAACGGGTCTCATTTTCAGAGTCAATTCTCTGATTTGTTGAACGAGAAGAAGATTCAACATCATAAGTCCTCTCCCTATCGTCCGCAGACAAATGGGGCTGTAGAGGCTGCAAATAAGGCTATAAAAGTAATTTTGCAGAAGACGGTGAGAAAGCATCAAGCTTGGCATGAACAGTTGCCAAATGCTCTATGGGGATATAGGACTTCAATCAGAACGCCTACTGGGGCAACCCCATATTCCCTAGTGTATGGTATGGAAGCAGTGTTGCCTATTGAGCTGGAAGTTCAGTCGGCGAGAATTATCAGGGAAAGCCAAATCAGCGAAGCAGATTGGGCTGAGAATTACCATTTGCAACTCTTGGGTATGGATGAGAAGCGATTGCGAGCAATCCACCAAACTCAAGTTTACCAGAGAAGGATGGCACGACACTTTAATAAGAAGGTCAAAGACCGAAAACTGGAAGAAGGTTGTTTGGTTTTGAAAGAGATTAGACAACCAGTCACAGACCCACGTGGGAAGTTTCGTCCTCATTGGGCTGGACCCTATGTGTTGAAGAAAATACTGTCCGGCGGAGCCGTCATTTTGACTGATTTAGATGGTTTGGAGTTCACGAATCCCTGTAATTTAGACCAGTTGAAAAGATATTTTGTATGATTAGCATTGCATAATGTAAAAGAGCTACATTAGACCTGATTCTCCTCAAAAAAAAAAAAAAAAAAACGAAATTGTATATCGGAGATATGTAGGCAGCCCTCATTGGGCGCGGTTTAAACATTAATAAAAAAATCATCATTTCATAATTTATTTCTTCTTTGCCAAATAAAAAAAAAAGAGGAAAGAAAAGAAAAAGAATAGAAAAAAAAGAAAAAAAACCCGCTAAGTCGAAAACCTGAAAGGGCGGCTTAGGCAAAAATGGGTAGCTCGCTAAGTTGAAAACCCGAAAGGGCAGCTTAGGCAAAAATTAGAGCTTAAATAAATAAAGTTGGAAAATTCTTGGAAAGCCAAATGATATTTTCAGTTTAAGCTAAAAAGTCAAATTTCATTCTAATAGCAGCCCAAAGTCAAGTAGAAAGCAATAAAATCCAGACAAAATAAACAAATGATGAAGTCTAAGTCCAAGTCCAAAGCAAAGTAAAAAACATACATCCAAAGTCCAAGTCCCAAACAAAAGTCAAAATGAGGGAAAAACAATAAAAGTCAAAAAAAAAAAAAAAAAGCCTACAAAAGCCTAGGCGTCCCGTCGCCTCTGTGGGGCAACATCCTCTAAGTCATCTATAGCTGTCAAACTCTGCCCAACCTCACCTGTCCGAGGAGCCAACACAATCTCCTCACCGGTCCCAACCCCATCATCAGCGTCAGTCTGAACCCAACCTTTGAGTGCACTCAGCAGTGCGATCCTCCTTGGTCTCTCAATCGACCAGAAAGCAGCAATGAACCAGGTCCGGTACTCAGGAGAAGTCTGAACACTGGTAGGATTAGGCAAAGGCCTAATCATATGATGATCTCTAACCCAAGCCCTAAGGACGGCTCGGGCAACGCCCGGGGTAATGGCTGAATCAGCTGAAATGTCATCCATAATTGGAACAGTCTGATCTATCCCCATCTGCCTCAAAATGCGCGAAGCTGATCTGGATAAAGCGGGTGATGTTGTACCAGGAGATGAACCACAGTATCTCATTTGGGCCTAACTCAATCAGCCATGAAGTCCAAGCATCAGTAGATGGGTGTGTGATCAGGATCCTCCGTATACGATACTGAGTGGGGCTATAGGGCAAGAGAGTAGGAGTAGCAACCACTTGGAGGTGGTCCTTCAACCAAACCTGAGTAATGGATCCTTTCTATTACAAGGGAATGAATTAAAAGAAAAAATAGTAATAAGAAAAAATGATAAGGGGAAATACCTGGAGAATAATGGGAGAGACTGTCCAGTCATCGAACCCTAAAGCAGCCCTGTCAAGACTCCTAATAGTCTCGGCCAACACAATGCTGCCAATGCAGCCCATATCCCTCCATTTGCCGAACCATGGGGCAAAGACGCAAATCCCCAAAGCTTGGGTTCTGGTTAAACAAAAAACCAGCCAATAAACAGAAAACCAAGGCCCGCATTCTCAGCCTCATACGGTCTGGGTTGTCTGGACGAGCCTCTGAAAATTCATCAATCAGGGGCAACAGAATTGCCTTCTGGTCATCAATGATCATAGCCCTAGCTTGGGGTCGGCTGAACTGAAACAAGGTTTCAAACGACCTAACATACCCAATTTTTACCTCATGCTTGACCAAAGGGGCATTGGAGTCACACCCTATAATAGCACAAAACTCCTCAAAAAGAGGGCACATCTCCTCCATCATGGCCCCAAACCGAAAAACGTGGGCTTCAGGGTCCCAAAGTCTAATACAGGCCCGTAAAAAGTCCCAATCAATTATTACACCCCTAAGAGTAATGACAGGAGAAAGACCGTACCTCCCCAAATTGATCTTCTCAACTTTGGGGAGACTCCTAGTCCAGCTGTGCATGCTATGGTTGTAAAAAGGATTCATGTTTTTGAAAATAAATAAATAAATAAATTATATTTGCAGTAGCATAAATAAAAAATTTTTTTTTTATTTTCAGTACTAAAAGAAAATATATATATATATATATATATATATATATATATTTCCATGAAATGGGCTGAAAGGAAATCCTATTTTTCTTTCAAATTTGGTCATCATGCATACATATGAAATTTTCAGTACTAACTAAGTGCAGGTACAGACAAAGTTCAGTACAGAAAGACAGAAAAAAGTGAAAAATAGGAAAAATCTAGCAACTATCAGCGGTGGGGCCTCCTCCTCCTTTGATCATCAAAAATCTAGTTCTTGCTGCATCCCGAGAACCAGCTCCATCATCTGATTGACCAAACCGACAGGAACCTGGAAATCATACAAGGGAAAATACGAGTCAATATCAAATCTCTTATGAATCTTTTTTGTGAGAGATTTTTTCAGTCTTTACCTCAGTAATGTCCTCGGAAGGAAGAGTCGGGCGGTACACACTCTCTAAGAGACCTCTCGAAAAGCTGGAGGGCCGTCCGGAAGATAGTAGGAGATGCTATAAGGAAGGCGTAGATTGGCCAGGTCTGGGTGAAGCGGCCCGGTAGCCTCCGAAATAGCCCGGGGAGCCCTGTAAGGATCAGCCGAGCGGCTAGGCCCGGCCCGAGATGGACCCTCAATCGGAGTGGAAGAAGTGGGATCAGTCGTAGGCCTCCTCCTCGGAGTCCTAGTCGAGGGACCCGAAGCCCGGGAAGAACGGGTGCCAAACAGCTGGGAGGGAGCCGGTCCCTGAAGACTATCAAGCCGAGATCCAATGGGCTGCATCAAAGAGATGCTGCAGAACTCATCATAATCTCCTCCCATTATGAACTCCGCATGTGGAATACCCTCAGTATAGGCAGCAGTGAGCGTCATCTACTTACCCGCTCGCATGTCCTCGGGCGGGGAATAAGGGACAGAACGGCAGCCTCTTATCTGAACATCCACTCTCTCGCCCAAGTAGTATCGCCGCAGGATGGGGTGTGACAGGACCACCCTCCACCGAGTCAAGGCATCTGACCCCTGGAAATCAGGATCAGCTTGAATCCAGCTCTGTAGACGGACAGCCAACGGCCCTATTTCGGCCTATAAAAGATGTAAATATGTTAATAAATCATTTTTATTTAGCATATCCAAGAATCACTAAAGCACATACCTGCTCCATAGTGCAAGTATCGAAGAAGGCTCTCAGCTCCTTCAGCGATTTCTTGCGCCGAACGGATTGAAGGTTTGATCGGTACCATCTCCAGGCTGAAGGTACTAGCCCTAAATCAAGATAAGCACGAATCAGCTCTGGATGAGTATAAGGAAAGTACTCAAATGCCCAGGTCTGCAAAACAGGAACAGGAAATCAGCGAGAAAAATCAAGATAAACAGAAAAACACAGAAAGGAAGAATGTTCTTTACATTACCTCCCAGAAGTAGTAGGTACCGCTGAGTTTACAGTGGCCTCGACTTAGATCACACATGTCGTCGTACATGCGGCTCAGAATGGCACCGGCCCAGTCATACTCCTCCAAATGGGCCAGATTTTCCAAACTCTTCAAAATAGAAGGATTGAACTTCTCTTTTCTGTTGGACTAGAAGGTCGAAGCAAACAACAGCAACAAAGTGAATCTGGCCACCTGAGTAGCCGTCAGCTCTCCCCGCCTATATCTGGCATAGATGTTAGTAGACTGGAGGGATAACCAGCGTCTGGAAATGCTCAAAGTAGGAGTGACAGAGCCTGGCTTGATAATCCAGGGCAGGTCAATCCCTATAAGCTCAATCATCCGGGCAGGAGAGATCTCTGTCCTCCAGACATCATATAGCTCGATCGGCCGAATGCCGAAAGGGATCCCGAAAATCACAGAAAAGTCCACAGGGGTCACTGTCAACTCGCCCCAAGAAAAGTGGAAAGTATTAGTGGTGTCCCACCATCTCTCGGCCAAGGCACACAGTAACTCCTTGTGGCTACTCCGACCCATGTCCAAATGCCTCAGGTAGCCTAGATAAGACGGACTGATAATCGCTCCAACTGGGTTATGCTGATCAAATACCTCGGTCAGAATTTTAGCCACGGAACTCTCGCCCACATCCAATTTAATACGGGAATCCTAAAAGGTAAAGCAATCTAAGAGTTACTCCTCGTTCCTTACTAAGGGTAATATCTTAGTTCTACTCTAGCATGCATACTAATAAAATAGTAAGTGCAAAGAGAAAAATTTTAAATTCACATTTTGGCCACAGAGGCCTAAAAAATTCACATTTTGGCCACAGAGGCCCGAAAATTCACATTTTGGCCCCTAAGGCCCACACTCTGGCCTCTAAGGCCCAGAAAATATATTTAAAACAAATAAAAGTGAAAGGGACTTACCCGGGCATAGACGCCAGTCACGGAGGCATGAGTCTTGGCGTCCGCCGTAACATTGGCGTCCTCGAGGGAAATCCCCAAAGATGCCAGAAAATCCTCATCGCTGCTGTGGCTTGGAGAAACCATAGAGAAGAAAGCTTTGAGGCTTTAGAAGTTGAGAGGATTTGAGAGAAAACTTTAAGTCTAAAAGTTAAGAATGAATGAAAAGTGAGATTTCAAGCTATTTATAAGCAAATAGCCAAAATGCGGGTCTTCTGGACGCGTCTGATTTTTGCTGTCAAAATTTGTATTTCAGATAACCACCGACTCCCATAAATCTTCTTTATGGTTGCCGGTGGGGGGCAACTATGAATACCCAAATTTTGAGGCTCGAAGAGCCAGTTTTCCCGGACTGTAAACAGTTCGGTCGGACCGGAGGCCATTCGAAAAGTTCACCGAAAGTATGCCAATATGGTACTTGAAACGTCCGAAAAATTACGAGGATCACGGAACTGGTCCTGGCATATTTTTTGGAGGTCCGGAACTCCCGAAAAAGCGTCCGGGGCGAAAAAAATCATAAAGCCAGCCGGCCTCGGCGGCTCGGGCCGCCAGGGCCGGCCGCCGAGCTCCGCGGCCCAGGCCGCCGAACTCAGCGGCCCAGGCCGCCGAAACAGTCCGTTTTGCCTATTAATACAGGCTCCGGCACTCATTTCAAGGCACTCAGTCTGTGTTGACGGACGCTCCTTCTCCCTTACGCTCCTTGCGATTCTTTACTGCTTTTCTGCATTTTAGTTTAGCTTTATTGCTTTCTTGCTTTGTTAAGTGGTCATTAAATTTAAATTAATTAATATTTCCCTTAACGAGGAGCTTAACCTGGAGTTAAGAAGTGGCCGTCAATTAAATCAGGTACATGAACTAAACTCTGCCTATTTAATTTTAGCACTTTATGCATGTTTCTCTTCTACTCCTCCTAATTCTATAACTACATAAATGCATTCATGTCATCATTAGGCAAGTAAATTGCCTCAATTAAATTTAAGCTAAATGCCCGGTTAATTAATAATCGTGGTATTTAAGCCTAAATCCGATAATATTGGCTAAAAAGCCTAGTTAATCAATAACTATGGTGAAATTGCCTTTATTTCGAACAAATCCGGCTTAAGTCCAATTAATCAATAATTGTGGCTAAAAGGCCTTAATCAAACACGTTTTTCTCTGCAATAAATTGCCTACATTGCAAATCAATCAACCACTTTTAGCAAACAAATTGCCTATAAGTGAGATTAATCTTTGTTTAGCGACAAATCGCTTAAATCAGTATTTTGGCTAAAAGCCTTCGAATAACCATCTTTGGCAAATAAATTGCCTCAAATTAATCAATTCTTGGCGACAATTGCCCAATCAACATTTTTGGCAATAAATTGCCTAAATCAATATTTTGGCTTTAAAGCCTTAAAATAATCAATTTTGGCAACAATAAGCCCAATTAAACACATTTTTGGCAACAAACGCCTCAACAAATCAATCAATTTTCAAGCAAAATGCCTAAACAAAATGCACAAAGCATACACACACTCATGCATTAAGCATCCCCATTTAAAGCCCTCTAAAAGAGGCCTATCGAACTACGTTGACTTTGATCTTCCATTCAAACGGAAGTACGTAGGCACGTTTGGGATTTAACCCCGAGCGGCAAGTCGAAATCACATAAACATTTTTTTTTTTGATTGGTCCAATTACTTCGTCTTCCTTGCAAAGCATTCATTCATGGGTTAGTTTATCAGCATGACATAGTCTCGGGATCCACCTCGGGTTCGTAGACCATGCCTTAAACTTTGGGTTAATTAATCTAGTAATTAGGTTAATTAAAATTGGAGTCACTTAGGGTTTTTCCTAGTTTGCCCTAAATAATTAAACAAGGTGGCGACTCATACATTCACGTGCATTTCTACCCTTAGTCATATGCATTCGTATGCTTGGTATTTTGGGGAGGGGTTCACATACACCATCATTGCTTGGTGGGATTGTCCTGATCAGCTTCGTAATACACCATCACTAATCAGGATTAGAGTTAGCTTCGAAAAACCATCACTGACTTGATTAAGGGTTGACTCGATCAGCTTCGTAATACACCATCACTAATTGAGAAAAGGATCCAAACAGCTTTGCAATACACCATCACTGCTTGGTGGGACCAAACGGCTTCGAGAAACCATCACCGATTGGCCTGAAAATATTTTGAAGAGAAAAGACCAATTTCTGTGTACAAACAGATCTCGCCTTTGTTAAATGTTGGAGCGTCACATGCCCCCCATGCATTAATAGTCATAAATTTTGAAATTTGAAATTTTGCATCAGGGCAAAAGATTTTATTTTTGCCCCCAGTCTGAAATTTCGTCCCGAGACCAAGAATATTATCTTTTAAGCAAACCTTGAAAATCTTATTTTTATTTATTTATCTATTATTTTATTATTTTTATTATTATTTATTTTTTAGTCATTGCAAATATTTTAGCAAAAATTTTGTTAAATTTTCCTAGTCCTAAATTTTCAGGTATACTTTTCCTGATGCGTTGTTGAAAGAAAACTTACCTGAGGGTATTTTGGTAAATTTGATGATTTGCCCCCTGTGTGGCGAGTAGATAGAATTATTGAAGTAGATGAGCCGCACAACGACTCCAAATTGTCTAAATATAGGCATTTTGATTTTATTTATGATATATATATTTTTTGAGACTTTGTTTTATTCTTGCATAAAGAAAACAAAACCACAGAAACAAAAAGGAGGCATCCCACTCACTTGCAAGAATGGTCCACCTTGTTAACGCGGGCACAAATGCCCATCTACTTTATTCCAAAATTGACAAAAGACAATAAAATGAAAGCTAGAATTGACACAAAATAAGAGTTACCGCTTTATTCGGATGCCGATTGCCCATCTGTTGTATCTCCGGATGCTTCCACCGCTACTTTTCCCTATTTGATTCCTTGTAATGGCGAATCTGCACCCTATCACCACCGAAAGCAGATGCCAGCCAGCTGGTGATGAGCATCATTTTCAACCCAGTAAGGTCTTTCCCCTCCTATAAATAGGAGTTCCATTCTTCATTCTCTCCTCATTCGAAAAAAACTGTTTTAACAAACTTTTTCTTCCATGGCTTTCAGAAATCAAGTCTCATCTTTTGTTCAATCACTTCCTGATAACCTGTGGGGGATCCACCCCATGAATTAACTAGTCTGGCTGAAATGCTTCAAAGATTTGAAGCCTGACCATGGTTTCTTGTCCTGGCTCGTAAGGCATTTCAACCCCAATACTATGGTTTTCGATTTGACAATTCTGAAGTGACGCCGACCTAAGAGGAGATGTGCGCCATAATGGGTCACCACCCTGAAGAGGATGAAACTCCAGCTTTGCCCCCAGGCCCAAGATATGATCTGACCGAGGTTGCTGCTCTATGTTCGGTGTACCTTCCTGGTGGAATAGATCCAGACCAAGGCCTTCCCTTAGAGCCTTTCCTGAATAGGGTTCTGTCTATGGATGCGAACCCCTCTTGGGTTCGGGCTTGTTGTTTCCTGTTGCTAAACATGTATGTTATGAAAAATCGCCAACCTGGAATTGGAGATTTCTGACTACTGACCATGTGCTGGGTTAGGGACATTGCCCTTCAGGTCACCAACTTCAACGTTCACCATCGGGGTTGCCCGATGTTACTATAAGCTTGAGCTTTAGATAAACTGAGCATGATTCCTCCAGTCCCAGCTCGTTCAATCCCAACTTATGGTCCTGATAATTTTCGCACCCGCTCCTGAGGACACTTTGATTTTGGAGATAACCCTGTGATTCGGTGGACTTGCCCTTGGTGGAGGATTGGATTGGTCACTGCCAGGAGCATGAACCTTAATTATGTGCTATATGCCAGTCTTGATCGCTCCATGGCCTACTTTCCAGACAGAGTCAACCGCTAGTATGGTGGCGTTCAGCACGTTCCTAGAGTCCATTACTTCGAAAGCGGTCCCATGATGCAGAGTCTGTTGACCAACCTAGCTGCTCATTGGCGGAATCAGAATACCTGGTACATGGGTCAGGGGGTGATGCATGACACCGTGACACCTGAGTATGCTGATTGGTTTTATTCCCAGTGATGAAACTGGGTCTTGGAAGGGTCGGTGTTTGATGATCCAACCACTGTGATGACTATTGCTGCTGCTTTTCTTTTTATTCAATTTCCTATATTTCGGAGGGCTATGAACTCCCAATCATTGTATCCTTTTTTTCTTTTTCTTTTCACTGAGTAATTCCATCGGTTCTCTTCTTATTGATTCCTATTTTTTGCACTTAGAGACAACAAAAGACAACAACAAATCTTTTCTTTCGAAATTATTTGCTGGATTAGCATTTAGGCCTCTTGCCCTTGGATTAAGAAATGAAAGCACATTAAAGTGGATTATTTAACTAAGGACGAAAACTTATATTTTTGAAAAAAAGAAAATGGGGTGATCATTTTATCACTAGCAATATTCAGAAAGAGATAAAATATGCAACCCCCTCATGTATGCATGAACCTATTTAAGTGCTAGGGATTTTATTCATGGTTTTTCTTTATCGATCCTTCCAAGGAAATCACCGAGAAAATAGCATTTGACCTCCTGATCACCGTCCAAAAGAATCCAACACTCAGGCAGGACCAACAGCCAAAAATCTTTAAAACAAATGAGCAAATTCTGACTAAATAAGCAGAAAGGAAGATCTTGTAATCAACAATCATACCCCAAAAACAAAAGGGAAGAAAAATATGAAAATCAAGCTCTTTATTGATCTTACTTCTTTCAACATCATAATACTTTAATACAATAGTCGTTCATTTTTACTACTCATTCGCCTATTCTCCTTCTAGTCAGGTTGATGGCATTGAGCAACCAATCACAAGTATGTCACAAATGCATGGCATAGATTTCGCATTTAAACTAAGTACCATGCATTAATCTCAATTTTTTTTTTTGATGATCGAAATCATCATCTCAGACATAGAACCTTTTCATCTGGTCTTGATTAACAATCCGATTAAAAGGCTTCCCTTTCGTAGTGACCAATTTAGCGGCACCCTTGGGCAACAGCTTCTGAATTCTAAACGGTCCATGCCAGTTGGGTCTGAATTTCCCTCCAGGATGCTCTAGGCTTCGTGGTCTAACAATCTGACCAACACCAAATCTCCATTTTTCAAAGCCCTTGGATGCACCCGCTTATTGTAAAAACGAGCAATCCTTCTCTTTCTCATCTGATCCTGGAATCTGGCATTCAATCTTCTGCCATCTAAAAGTGCCAGATCTTCATATCTTTTCTTGACCCACTCTTCTTCGGCCAGACCAGCTTCCACAAGAACCCTGAGAGACTTCTTTTTGAGCTCTATTGGTAACACTGCCTCCATCCCATATACAAGCTCAAAAGGAGAAGCTCCATTCACTGATTTGAAGGTAGTTCGATGCCCCTAGAGTGTGAAAGGAAGTTTCTCAGCCCAGCTTCTATACTTCTTGCACATTTTGGACAGAATTCTCTTAATCTCCTTATTGGTGGCTTTCACTGCACCATTAGCTTGAGGCCGATAAGGAGAAGAATGGTGATGCTCAACCTTATATTTGTATAACAACTGACTGACGTCTGCTTGGAAGTGAGAACCATTGTCTGTAACTATGTGATGAGGAACACCATAGGGACAGAAAATGTTCTGCTCAATAAATCTAGCCACCTGTTTGGTAGTTAAAGTTTTGTAGGACTGAGCTTCAATCCATCTGGAAAAGTAGTCCACAGCGACTAAGATATACTGATGACCATTTGATGCTGCCGGCGTGATCTTGCCAATAACATCTATACCCCAGGCTGAAAAGGCCAAGAAGGAGTTGTTGGATGGAGCTCAACAGTAGGCAAATGATTTTTATTATCGTGGTACTGGCAGGCTTTGCAATGACGAACATAGCTGACACAGTCACCTTCCATCTGCACCCAAAAGTAGCCTTGCCTCATAATATTTCTAGCCAAACTCATGCCACTCAAATGAGTACCACAGACTCCATCATGGATCTTCTTCATTATCTCTTCTCTTTCCTTCTTGCCTACACATCTTAGAAGCATTCCATTCCAGGCCTTCCTATACAGTTCACCATTGGCTAGGACATACTTCAAAGCCATTTTCCTTAGAACCGATCGGTCTTCTTTTGCTGCATCATCAGAAAAGGTTCCATCTTTCATGTACTGTAAAATATCTGTAAACCAAGCTTCTTCCTCTGACTCAACCTGATTCACAAAATGTTCTTCATAGCATGGCATATTTGCTGCGATAATGATAAATGGCTTCTTTGGGATCTTACTCAAATCCTGCCACGCTGAAGCTAGGTTTGCCAAAGCATCTGGAATTCTGTTATAAGTTCTACCTATGTGAGTAAAAGTGATCTTGTCAAAGAGTGCTGCTTTCTTTAACAAGTATTCAACATAGGGCTTCAGCCTATCTTCCTCAACTTTCCATCTTTCACTGGCATGTTCAACAACCAACAATGAGTCTCCTATCACCTCAACCTCCTTAGTGCCTGTTGCAATAAGAGACTTGATTCCCATAATACATGCTTCGTATTCTGCCATATTGTTGGTGACAGGGAACAACAACCTTTTGCACATTGTTGTCAGTCGCCATTGGGCGCTTCTATCACAATAGCAGCTCCAGCTCCATTCCTATTGGCTGATCCGTCAAAGTATAGTTTCCAGACCCCTTTTTCAACACATAACAAATGTTCATCTGGAAATTCTAGTTCCCATGGTTCATCATCTGCGGTGGGATTCTCAGCCAGGAATTCTGCAACAACCCGAAATTTGACTGTCTTCTTTGTGACAAACTCCGCATCTACACTAGACATTTGAATTAACCATTTGGACAATCATCCTTCTAGAGTAGGTGTATTCTGAAGATACTTGATAGGATCAATTTTAGAAACAAAGGTGATCCTGAAAGAATCAAAATAAGGCCTCAACTTTTTGATCGACCACACTACTGCCATACATGTCTTCTCTATCAAATTATACTTCTCCTCAATAGGCAGTAATTTCTTACTGATATAATAGATGGCCTTTTCTACTCCAACAGCATCTGGCTGTGCCAATATAGCTCCAACTCATGCATCCTCTACAGACAAGTACAGAATAAAAGGTTCTCCCGGTCTAGGAGAACTTAACACTGGTGGATTCATCAAGTACTCCTTTATATGGTTAAAGGCCTTCTGACAATCCTCCTTCCATCTGACCGGCTGGTTCTTCCTAAGAAACTTGAAGATCGGAGCACAGGTAATAGATAATCTGGAAATGAACCTGCTGATATACTGGATCTTCCCTAAGAAGCTTCTCACCTGACGCTCTGTTCTCGGCGGTTCCATGTCTTGAATGGCTTTTATTTTATCTGGGTCAATCTCAATCCCGTTAGGTCCCACAACAAAACCTAACAACTTTCCCTTTGTGAATACTCAAATTTTGAGGCTCAAAGAGTCGATTTTTCCGGACTGCAAACAGTCCGGCTGGACCAAAGGCCATTCGGGAAGTTCACCGGAAGTATGCCAATATGGTACTTGAAATGTCCGGAAAATTACGAGGATCGCAGAACTGGTCCCGGAATATTTTTTGGAGGTCCGAAACTCCCGAAAAAGCCTCCGGAACAAGATAAGAGCACGCCCACCCTCAAGAGCGGGCACGCCTGCCCCACTGGGGTGGGCACCCCCGCCCTGAAGGGTGGGCACGCCCGCCCCCTGGAGGCGGGCACGCCCGCCCTCGAGGGCAGGCACGCCCGCCTTCCAGGGCGGGCAAGACCGCCCTCGGGGTTTCTTTTTTCCTATAAAATTGGCTCCGGGACTGTATGCATTCATCCCATGCGTCACAAAAAAAAAAAAAAAAAAAAATTTCCATTTCAAAGCTAGAATTTCACATTTTTGGCTCTTAAGGCCTAAAAATTCTCAATTTGGCCCCAAAGGCCAAAAAAAAAAAAAAAATTTCACATTTTGGCTCCAAAGGCCCAAGAATTCTCAATTTGGCCTCGAAGCCCCAAAATTCTTCATTTTGGCCCCTAAGGCCCAAAAATTCTCAATTTGGCCCCGAAGGCCCAAAAATTCTCAATTTGGCCCCGAAGGCCCAAAAAGTTTACATTTTGGCCCCGAAGGCCCAAAAATTCTCAATTTGGCCCCAAAGGCCCAAAAAGTTTACATTTTGGCCCCAAAGGCCCAAGAATTCTCAATTTGGCCCCTAAGGCCCAAAAATTCTTCATTTTGGCCCCTAAGGCCCAAAAATTCTCAATTTGGCCCCAAAGGCCCAAAAAGTTTACATTTTGGCCCCGAAGGCCCAAAAATTCTCAATTTGGCCCCGAAGTCTCAAAAAGTTTACATTTTGGCCCCAAAGGCCCAAAAATTCTCAATTTGGCCCCGAAGGCCCAAAAATTCACATTTTGGCCCCTAAGACCCAAAAAAAATCTTCTTTGAGAACTTAGGTCCTTTCGAAAAGTCGAGGTGTCCAGCCCTAAGCACTCTACCTTACATATCACATCCCATTGAGTCCTATCCTAGGTATCCTAGCATACCAACATTACCCTACCACACAGGGTCAAACCGTCCCATCTCACAAGGTCAAGTCATTCTTCCCTATACCAACACTACCCTACCTCACATTATCTCACATGCCCTATGAAAACACCTTATATAGGATAGTCTAATCATTTTGACTATGTCCTTTTACAGGTACCCCTCCAAAGACCACCTATACCCGAAACACCAACTGAGCTCTCACCCACAAGTCCAACAACCCCGACTGCACCAATGGCATCACTGTCTGACATCCAAAACCTCATTGAACAACTGGAAGCTAGAATGGAGGCTAGAATGAATGAGGCATTGGCTGCCCATAGGACTGCCCTAATAGCTGAACTAGGTGGTGGTAATGGAAATGGGGCTTCCGCCGGGGGAAGTGGACCTTCTCCCTCCAATCAGGGACCTACTGCGGAACCGACAAATCCTACCCTTAACCTGGATGACATGCCCTCCAGAACTGCTTCTGAGCTGGAAGCTCAGAAAATGAGAGAAAAATTGGAACTCTTGGAAAGGTCAATCACTGCTCTTAAAACACACAAGGAAGTGGTGGACATGGACTCCTTGTCCTTATTCCCCGAAGCGAGACTGCCAACAAAATTCAAAATGCCCAATATGGATAAGTTTGACGGAACCACCTGTCCCAAAACACACCTGAAAATGTATGTGGGTGCCCTCAACCCGTTTGGCCTGAACAACGAGCTCGTTGCTCAATTGTTTCAGCAATCTTTGACTGGTGCTGCATTAAGATGGTTTGTAAGCTTGGATCGTTCCAAAATGAAGAATTGGGAGGACATATGCAATGCTTTCAACACGCAGTACCATTATAATATCGAAGTGGATGTTACCCGGAGGGAGCTGGAAACCACTAAACAAAAGAACAATGAGCCTTTCTCCTCGTTCCTTTCGAGGTGGAGAGCCAAAGCTGCTCAAATGATCAACCGACCCTCTGAACAGGAACAAGTTGACATAATAATCAAGAATTTACTGCCTGTCTACCAGTCACAGCTTCAAACACAGTACCTGCCTACGTTCCAATCGCTCATTGCGACTGCAACTAAGGTAGAAGACTTAATCCAGTTGGAACAATTCAAAGAAGACTCATACAAGAAGCAGAATCATGCTGGACTTTGAAAAACCGTCTACAAGACCTGGTTGACAATGGGTCCATCATCCCCAAGAGCAAGCTGAACATCAACCAATCCTTTGCCTAACCATGGGATTAATGCAAAAAGAAATTTGCTGAACAAGAATCGTTCGATCCTTTCGAACTTTTCTTAGAAATGAATGAAGTTTGTGTCTGAGAAGGTTGAGATCAAACCTCCAAAAGAACAAAGGAATTGTTCAAGACCAACAACAACATGTCTGATCGATTTAAGCATTGAGAAGAACAAAGTCACTACAGTCAATCCAATCCTAGTCCATCACAGTCCACCTGGAGTCTATCTTTTAGGGTCTCATTTTTCTTTTCATTTTCATTTCCATTCAAGTTTTCATTTGTAAATCTAAGTGTCTTTTGTACACAAATTTTGTCTTATCAATAAAAAGGGATCAGTTTACGTTCCAATCATGTTTATACTCTTTCCCTCTCCTTTCCTGTGAAAGCAAAAAAAAATCGAAAAAAAAAATGATGATAAAAAAGATAATAAAAATTGGCAAAGAAAAATGCATTCATTTGCTCTGCATCAATCAAAACTGGGGGCATCCTAAGAAGTGCCATCAAAGGGGAAGTTTTGAAGGGTAATCATGGAAAGGATCCAGCAAAGGGTACGCAAGACCTCAAATAGTACCGAGGCAAAGCCGATTGAAGGGGTTAGGGCCAGAATGGTTTCTCCAAAAACCCAGGAATGGAAGATGCTCCGACAGAGAGATGTTTGAATTTTGAGCTTAAAAGCGACAGAATAAAGAAGTTATGTTTGGAATTGGGTTGGGTCTGCACGAAGTCGCAATGCTATCCATACACTACTCAAGTCATCTCAGAATCAAGTTGCCTCGAAATTCTTTATGGAGAGGCTGCTTCTAAGCAAGCAAAAGGAAAAACGGGACAAAAGGAACCCCTGGTCAAAAGGAAGCAAACAAAGCAAAAGAAAAAAATGGGTCAAAACGAACTTCTGCATAAAAGAAAGAAATCAAGGACAAAGCTACAGGAAATCAAGTTGTCAAAAACGAGTCAACTGCAAGCTCTCCGTTAAATTCAAGCTCATCAAGGGTAGATGACAAATCATTTCAGCCATAAGGACAAAGACCAAGCGGCTGCTCACATTTTGAAAAAGCAAGTTAAAAGAAGCAGTCATTTCCACAAATTGGATGACAACAAACACCTTGAAAATCAAGCGCCAGGCATGGCACAAGTACAAGTGTCCTTATAAACAAGGATCATTTCTCAAAACAAGGAAAAGGAAGAGTCTCGTCAAAATTCCTTAAGGAGAGGAGAACCATGGAGGAAATAAGTTTCAAATTCAGAGGAAGATAAAGTTCAAGAAAAGGGATCAAATTAACCTCAAGAATTCAAACATGGCGAAGCCACAAACTCAAAGCATAAAAGCTTCTTCAACACTCAAGCCACTCAAGTTACCACCATAATGTGGGTATTCAAAACTCTTTGTGATGAATACAAGTCATATTTCAGTCAACCAGTGGTAAAACCACTACAACAACAAAGTCAGATTCGCCTAGGGTCATCACTATCATACGAGCTCGAGTCAATAAGTTGATTCAACATCATCAAAGTCGGGAATGAATCCCGTAAAGACATCAAGTCGGGAAGGAATCCCGCAAAGACATCAAGCCGGGAAGGAATCCCACGAAGAAATCAAGTCAGAAATGAATTCTGCATCAACATCAAGTCGGGAAGGAATCCTGCAAAGACATCCAGTCGGGAAGGAATCCAGCAAAGACATCAAGCCGGGAAGAAATCCCGCAAAGAAATCAAGTCAGAAACGAATTCTGTATTAATATCAAGTCGGGAAGGAATCCCGAAGAAATCAAATCGAAAATGAATCCCGCAATCAGCATTAAGTCGGAATTGAATTTTGCCCCAACAGCAAGTCGAAAATAAATTCCGCAGCAAGACGGAAAGGAAGTCCGCACTAACATCAAGTCGGAGATGAATTCCGCACCAGCCGAACACGAAGTTCGCATCCCGGAAGGAACTACGAAAGACCTGATTCTCCCCATCCCCTGAAGAGTTCTTGGAGATACGTAGGCAGCCGCAAAGGCGCGGTCACAAACATAAGTTTGCATCATAAATAGCATTTTCTCTTTGCCAATAATAAAAAATAATAAAAAAAGAGAAGAAAAGAAAAATAAAAGCTGGAGTTGAAAACCCGAAAGGGCGGCTTCAGGCAAGAATTGAGCCCGCTAGGCTGAAAACCCGAAAGGGTGGTCTAGGCAAAAGTTAGGGCAAAGAGCCTGCTAGAGTCGAAAACCCGAAAGGGCGGCTACTAGGCAAAAGTTAAGGCAAAAAGAAAAAACAAGTGCTTTCAAAGGTCTCCTTGGGAGTATATAAATCATTTTTTTTTCCAGGAATCACTGAGTTCCTTCGAGTCAAAATTCATTACAAGAAAAATTTGAGTCTCTAAATCGAGTCTCCAATGAGTCTCTAAAATCAAGTCTCCATCACCAGTGGTCATTCCACAACGAGTCACAAAAATCGAGTCATTCTCAAAAGTTCGTTTTGAAAGCGTCACTCTTTGAGTCATTCCTCAAAAAAAAAAAAAAAGAGAGAGAGGAAAATGTCAATTCAATCCCCGGGGTTTCCAAAACAACCCTAAAAAATGTCAAACATAATCGTTGAGAGGTAATTCTTTAATACCTCGTCTCCACTCGGACCATCGTTTCTTCGATCCTTTCAGACGAGCGATGTCATCCACATCGTCCGTTTCCTCGAGTCACATAAGTGGCTTTGTTCTCTTTGATTCCTCAATCGATTGGACAAGTACAACACCAATGTCTTGAAGTATTCCATGGTCAGCACCATTCTGGGGGCAAGAAGTGATAAGAACCTTCACCATTCTCCCATCACAGAAGTAATCATGGAATTTTTAGTCTTTCATTAAGAAGAAATTCTATTTCAGCTAATAAGGGCATCAATTCTCTTAAGCAGGGGGCAAAATCCTCCAAGTCGGATTCAGGGGCAAGTGTTATAAAAAAAATACACAACCCAGGGTGAAAGCCAACCATCGTCAATCTCTTTTACACAAACCCAGGGTAGAACCCGGTTAATGGTTAACCTTTTGTTTTACATAAAACCTAGGGTGAAACCCTAACCAATAACCAACCATTTTTCATCCAAAACCAAGCCATTTGATCATTTCGACTTTAGGTGGACCCTTGGTTCTCAAAGAAAAAAATAAAAATAAAACAAATCTCTTTTCAAGCCCTCATTAAGAGGCAAAATCTCTTTTCAAGTCCTCTAAGAGGCAAAATCTCTTTTCAAGCCCTCATTAAAAGGCAAAACATCTTTTCAAGCCCTCATTAAGAGGCAACACATCTTTTCAAGTCCTCTAAGAGGCAAAACTTCTTTTTAAGTCCTCAAAGAGGCAAAAACATCTTTAAGTTACAAACATAAATCCATGCATTTGATCATTTCATTTCAAAGAAAAAGACCACGGCGGGATTTCCTCCTCTGCCCATCCTCAAAATTTGCTCCTTCAACCACTGGCTCTCATAAATCATTTTTATGATAGCCAGTGGGGGGCAACTGTGAATACCCAAATTTTGAGGCTCGAAGAGCCAATTTTTCCGGACTGCAAACAGTCCGACCGGACCAAAGGCCATTTTGGAAGTTCACCGAAAGTATGCCAATATGGTACTTGAAACGTCCGGGACGTCGCGAGGATCGCGGAACTGGTCCCAGAATATTTTTTGGAGGTCCGAAACTCCCGAAAAAGCCTCCGGTACTTGAAACGTCCGGGACGTCGCGAGGATCGCGGAACTGGTCCCATAATATTTTTTGGAGGTCCGGAACGAGAAAAAAAGCACATGGGTCGATGTGCCCGCCCCCATGGGGTAGGCATGCCCGCCCCCCCAGGGCGGGCTAGCCCACCCTCAAGGGCGGGCACGTCCACCCTCAAGGGCGGTCCAGCCCGCCCTCAAGGGCGGGCACGACCGCCCAACTGGGGCGGGCACGCCCGCCCTCGAGGGGCAGGTACGCCCGCCCCCCCTGAGGCGGGCACGCCCGCCCTCGAGGGGCAAGCACGCCCGCCCCCCTGAGGTGGGCACGCCGGCCCTCGGGTCTCCTTTTTTCCTATAAAATTGGCCCCGGGGCCTCCGTTTTGAGACACTCAGTCTGTGTTGACGGACGCTCCTTCTCCCCTACGCTCCTTGCGATTCTTTACTGTTTTTCTGGATTTTAGTTTAGCTTTATTGCTTTCTTATTTTGTTAATTGGTCACTAAATTTGAACTAATTAATATTCGCTTAACGAGGAGCTTAACCTGGAGTTAAGAAGTGGCCGTCGATTAAATCAGGTACATGAACTAAACTCTGCCTATTTAATTTTAACACTTCATGCATGCTTCTCTTCTACTTCTAATAATTCTACAACTGCATAAATGCATCCATGTCATCATTAGGCAAACAAATTGCCTCAAGTAAATGAATTTAGGCTAAATGCCCGGTTAATTAATAATCGTGGTATTAAAGCCTAAATCCGACAATATTGGCTTAAAGCCTAGTTAATCAATAACTATGGTATGATTGCCTTTATTTCAAACAGTTTCGGCTTAAGTCCAATTAATCAATAGTTGTGACTAAAAAGCTTTAATAAAACACGTTTTTCTTGGCAATAAATGACCTACATTACAATTTAATTGATCACTTTTGGCAAACAAATTGCCAATAAGTGAGATTAATCTTTTCCTTAGCGACAAATCGCTTAAGTCAAAATTTTGGCTAAAAGCCTGCAAATAATCACTTTTGGCAAACAAATTGCCTATAAGTGAGATTAATCATTTTCTTAGTGACAAATCGCTTAAATCACAATTTTTGGCTAAAAGCCTTCAAACAATTGCTTTTGGCAAATAAATTGCCTTAAGTCAATCAATTTTGGCGACAATCGCCTAAATAATCATCTTGTGGCAAGCAACTTGCCTAAATCAACTCATTTTGGCTAAAAGCCTTCAAATAATCAATTTTGGCGACAATAGCCTAAATCACATCAAGTTTTGGCAACAATTGCCTAAAACACTCTTTTTGGCTAAAAGCCTTAAAATCAATCATTTTGGCGACAATCGCCTAAAATCAATCATTTTGGCGACAATCGCCTAAAATCAATCATTTTGGCAATCAAATTGCCTAAATCACTCTTTTTGGCTAAAAGCCCTAAAATCAACATTTTTGGCAACAAAAGCCAAATCAAATCAATCAATTCTTTGGCAAAATGCCTAAACAAAATGCACAAAGCATACACACACTCATGCATTGAGCATACCCATTCAAAGCCCTTCAAAGAAGGCCTATCGAACTACGTTGACTTTGATCTTCCATTCAAACGGAAGTACGTAGGCACGTTAGGGATTTAACCCCGAGCGGCAAGTCAAATTCACTCAAACATTTTCATTTGGTCCAATTGCATCCGTCGCCTTGCAAAGCATTCATGCATTGGTTAGTTTATCAGCATGACATAGTCTCGGGATCCACCTCGGGTTCGAAGACCATGCCTTAAACATTGGGTTAATTAATCTGGTAACTAGGTTAATTAAAATTGGAGTCACTTAGGGTTTTTTCCTAGTTTACCCTAAAATAATTAAACAAGGTGGCGACTCATACATTCACGTGCATTTCTACCCCTAATCACATGCATTCATATGCATATGCTATGATACTTTGGGGAGGGGTTCACACCCTTCATTACTCCAAATATGTACTTTTTGGGATTGAGTCTTAAATTATATTGTTTGACCCGCGCGAAGAACTTTTCTAACATCTCCGTATGTTCTTCTTGTGTTTTTGTCATGATCACCATATCATCCTGTGAACCCCTCCCCAAATATCAGGCATACGAATGCATGTGACTAAGGGCAGAAATGCACGTGGATGTATGAGTCGCCACCTTGTTTAATTATTTTAGGGTAAACTAGGAAAAAACCCTAAGTGACTCCAATTTTAATTAACCTAATTACTAGATTAATTATCCCAATGTCTAAGACACAATCTTCGAACCCGAGGTGGATCCCGAGACTATGTCATGTTGATGAACTAACCAAAAAAAAATGAATGCTTTGCAAGGAGGATGAAGTAATTGGACCAATGAAAAATGTTTATGTGATTTCGACTTGCCGCCCGGGGTTAAATCCCGAACATGCCTACGTACTTCCGTTTGAATGGAAGATCAAAGTCAACGTAGTTCGATAGGCCTTTTTAAAGGTCTTTGAATGGGTATGCTTTATGCATGAGTGTGTGTATGCTTCGTGCATTTTGTTTAGGCATTTTGCCAAAGAATTGATTGATTTGATTAGGCATTTGTTGCCAAAATGTTGATTTTAAGGCTTTTAGCCAAGAGATTGATTTAGGCAATTGTTGCCAAAAATTGATATTTAGGCTTTTGTAGCCAAAATTGATTGATTTAAGGCAATTTATTTGCCGAAAGTAATTATTTGAAGGCCTTTAGCCAAAATTTCGATTTAAGCGATTTGTCGCTAAGAAAGATTGATCTACTTATAGGCAATCTGTTTGCCAAAAGTGATTAATTGATTTTGCAATGTAGGCAATTTATTGCCAAGAAACACGTGATTGATTAAGGCCATTTAGTCACAATTATTGATTAATTGGACTTAAGCCGGACTTGTTCGAAATAAAGGCGATTATACCATAGCTATTAATTAACTAGGCTTTAGCCAATATTGTCAGATTTAGGTTTAAATACCACGATTACTAATTAACCGGGCATTTTAGCCTAAACTTATTTAATTGAGGCAGTTTATTTGCCTAATGATGACGTGAATGCATTTATGCAGTTGTAGAATTTAGGAGTAGAAGAGAAGCATGCATGAAATGCTACAATTAAATAGGCAGAGTTTCGTTTATGTACCTGATTTAATCGACGGCCGCTTCTTAGCTTCAGCTTGAAAACTTCGAATTAAGCTCCTTGTTTGGGGAATATTAATTAATTTAATTCAATTTAAGTGACCAAGTATCACAACAATAAAATAATAAAAGGCTATGCTAAATGCAGAAAAGCAGTAAAGAATCGCAAGGAGCATAAGGGAGAAGGAGCGTCCATCAACACAGACTGAGTGCGTCAAAACGGAGTGCCGGGGACAATATTTATAGGCAAAAATCGGGTTGGAGGGCGGCCGCTGCCGAAGCCGCCGTGTCCGGCGGCCTAGGCAACCGTGTCCGGCGGCCTGAGCCGCCAGGGCCGCCGATCTGCCGGGTCCGGCGGCCAGAGCCGCCCGCTGCTGCAGGGTCCGGCGACTCGAGCCGCCTTGGTCAGCGGCGGACTCCGCCGCCGTGGCTGCGGGTTTGCTAATTTTTCGTTCCGGAGGCTTTTTCGGGAGTTCCGGACCTCCAAAAAATATTTCGGGACCAGTTCTGCGATCCTCGTAATTTTTCGGACATTTCAAGTACCATATTGGCATACTTCCGGTGAACTTTCCGAATGGCCTCCGGTCCGGCCGAACTGTTTGCAATCCGGGAAAACTAGCTCTTTGAGCCTCAAAATTTGGGTATTCACACATCCACATATACCACCAATCCTTTATGGATCATATCATGAAACAAGGTTGTAGCCATTCTCCGGCATTCTTCAACCCAAACGGCATCACCCTATAACAGACGGTCCAAAATCGGTAGTGAAGGCGGTCTTGTGTTTGTCAATTAAAGCCATCAGGATTTGGTTGTACCCAGAAAATCCATCCATAATGGAATAACATCCCATTCCTGCAGCACTGTCGATCAGAACATCTATATGTGGAAGTGGGAAGTCATCTTTGGGCGAGGCTTTATTTAAATCTCTGTAGTCGACACAGACTTTTAGTCTCCCACCCTTCTTAAGCACAGGGACTATGTTTGCTAACCACTCAGGGTAATGCACTACCTCCAAGAAACCTGCATCTAGCTGCTTCTGAACCTCAGCCTTGATCTTGTCTTGCCACTCTGGTCTGACCCGTCTTCTTTTCTGCTTTACTGGCTTGATATTCGGATCAGTAGGGATGAAATGCTCTGCAATTGACCTGTCGATCCCTGGCATATTAGCATAACTCCAAGCAAAGACTTCTGAATTCCTCTTGAGACATTCTTGGAGATCCTTTCTGAGCTCGAGCTTAAAGTTTGATCCGATTTCGATTATTTTGGGATCTTTGGCGGTGCTTAGGTTAAATGCGAAATGATGCAATGCATTTATGTCAAATATGCGTGTGGTATAATCAATGCCATGAACACGACAATCAGGACAACAAGAAAACAAGTAATCAAAATTCACTTCCATTGATTGAAATAGTAAAGGAAATCCATTCAGATCGTTCTCAAAGTAACATTCAGAAAAACAAAAAACAAGATTAAGAGCTTGTTCAATACACTCATCACAGCTATCGTTAATGGTTTGTACTACTTCATCGGCACCAGGAGCATCCTCTGTCTCTGGCGCAACTTTTTCTTTCATCTCTGTGCGCTTTGACATCTCCAGCATCTTCCTCTCGGCTTCCTCTGCATCTTCTGCTGCTAGCAATGATTAGAGGATCCTCGCCTTGGACTTCTGCTCTTGAATCATCTTTGAAGCTTCGTCCCCAATCCCGAGAAAGTCTTCAAACTCTGGCATCTTCTGGGACCATTTTGAGCCACTTCCTGCTTGAACCATGCCAATCATAAATTGTGTACCATCCACTAATTGCTCAAAGGAAGGCTCTAGAGACTTGATGATCTGTTCCTTAAAATCTGTCATAAAAATCTCCAAGCCTGGATACGTCTTTCCTCTGCTCTGAAACCCTCCGAAAGCCTCTAGGGTAAAGAAAATCCTGTTTAATCTCGACTCTTTCTTTGGAGACTGAACTTCACACTTCTCTGATATCTTCTTTTCTGTCCCATCAATGACAATTCCTTTTCCTCTGACCAGGGAATCGTTGTCAGGATTGTATACACGACCGCTCCGGGTCAAACTCTGGACACCAACTTCATTCACATCATCATCACTACTGTAATACCACTGGTTCCCTTGATCAGCTAAACTGTTCTGAATTGCTAGGTGAACCTGTTCATCTTTATTCTCTGGTATCTCCCCAATCTTGACTGTGATACTCTTTTCTATCTCGACTTTCACTGGCTTACTTTCCACTTCTTCTTCACTGATGCAGTCATCCCAAATATTTAACATAGCACACGTCCTCTCTTCCAACTCCACCTCTGCTAATACGAACTCTTCAGGCAAACCACTTCCAATCGTATCAACTGATCCACCTGTTTGAGACTTGTGAGATGGATAGTTATACTGGTACTGCGGCAAAGGATTATTTCGTGTGCTCGGCTTACTACGCTCAGAAGGCTTAGTGATCTTCCCACTATCTATCAAATCTTGTATATCATGTCTGAGCTTGAAGCAATCATCGGTAGAATGACCTTTGCATTGATGATACTCACAGTCTCGATCAACAAACCTACCCCGAATAGTCCTAGATGGATCAATTGGTAACTTTGACAACACACCATTCTTGATGCAAGATCTCATAACTGTGCGTAAAGGTCTACCTAAATCAATGAATTCCCTTCTCATTTTCTCATTAACAGCTCCAACTATATTGCTACTCCCCGATTGGTTTGTAGCAGCATTACCAGCATTTCTATTTTGATCACCGTAGGAAGACCGGTAATTACCAAACCCTCGGCTTTTCTTTTTCTCTTCGTTGTACAACTCTTCAATATTTAATCCAGCCCTTTGCACCAGAAAAAAGTCGGTGAGAGGTTGAGCTAACATCCTCTCCTTAAAGTAAGGTAATAAGCTTCGACTAAAAATCCGGATCAACTCTTGATCCTTTGGCCTCATCTGGACCATAAACAACTTTGCTCTCCATCTTCTGTAGTAATCGAAGAAGCTTTCATCCTTCCCTTGCTTTAGACTCTCCAAATCGCGGAGACCAAACTCATCACTATCATCTGTTTTAAAATGCTTGAGAAAAACAGTCTGAAGCTTGACCCAATCTCTGTGTATCTCCATATCCAAACCGTCATACCATTTTCTATAGCTCTTGTGCAACGTCTGAGGAAATGCCCGTAACACATCCTCTTCATCATACCGGTTCATCTAGGCAACATGAATGAACTCAGACAAATGAGACCTTGGGTCATTATCTCCTTCAAATAAGGTATGTTTAAAGGTCTTAGAAGAAGTAGAACTTGTGGGCTTCAAGACATATTCGGCCACATGAAAATTGGTGACTGGATCTTTTTCTTTCAAAACAGACATCTTCTCCACCTTATCCTTCAATTCTGCTAACTGCTTTATCAGATCATTCTCAACCGGACCAACATTACTAACTGATGCTTGGTTACCCAAAGTGGGCTCTGGAGCCTCCCTTTCCACAACTACACGAGAAGACGGTTGATTACTTGAAGAAGGAGGAACCTGATTCTGTGCCCTCTCTTCAGCAAAAGCCGTGGTTATTATATCAGATGTAGCCTTTAACTGTGTTGGAGAAAAACCGGTCTCATTCACAGCACTCTCAGCCATCTCAACTACAACCAGATCTGAACCAGACAAAATTGAACTAACCACAGAACTAACCGGAGCACGCTCGCGGATTGGGGACACTCTTACCAGACGTTGACCAAGATGTCGGTGCCAAACTCCTGAAGTGATTTCCCGGGACGGATCAATTCTGGCTGATAGATAAAAGGACCTGAGTTTAAAGGGGGTTCTGCATGTATGCATGAAGAATATAGGCACATAGGATGAGAAATGCAAATCTAATGTGCTAATAACCAGTATGGAAATAAGATCTCGTTTTTAACGACTTGACCTAAAATTTGGCATGAATAACATAGCAATAATTCACTTTGTACTCAAACATTTCCGGCATTATCTGTCGTCGACCGTTCCTTTTGGATTTTACAGTCGGCTATTTTCTCTTGAGTCCCTAATTTTTGCCTTGGAATAAAAGAATTTCCAAGTAGGATATTTCTTATTATTATTTTTGTTTTTATGTCCTTACTTTTTGCCTTGGAACAAATGGTCCCAAGCAGGATCTTATTTTGATTAATTACAAATTTTTTTGCAATCTCACGCTTACTTTCAAATAATGCTAGAAATGTGAAAATTCAAAGGAATCGCAACCCCCTTATAACTCCCTTTTCTTTTGGGTATCAATTCACTATAAACGAGTGCATTATGTTATTCAAAACGAAGTAGAGGTCCACTCTCAAAATCAAGATCAAATGTCCATACTGAAAATTAGCTCTTATTAATGCATGGCTGAAACGAAAATATCACGTGATGCATGAATGTCACAACATATGAACAGTTTATAACACGCAAGGAACGAGAGTTGGGAAATGCATGCCTTCCAACCTTATCTCTCCTGCACACAAATTCCGTTGGTAAAAATTTCGACATCTGTTTCCTAGGATTTGGTCTAATCTCGACAACTAGCAGGGGGTTTTGAGATTGGCGATATAAACTCTTGGAATGAATGCGATAGAACAACAACAAACAGACTCAGGTTTTCCTTATGGGGAAGTGACTAGGGCTTTCAACTACATGCATGGGCTTTGGTCCATTGGGCTTACAAGGTCTGGGTTCCACAAACAGGATTCGGGCTTTCACGTGGGCCTACTCCTTTTGATGCAGCTTTTAAGGTACTAGGCTTGCGATTGGTAAAATTGCTAATTCTCGGGTGGATGTGCCTAAAACGCAAGGTTTAGGCTGGATCCACCTCCGAAGTTAACAACAATACCGCGAGATAATTTCGGGTAGAAAGTGGTGAAAAGAAAGGAATGCAGTATGGATGCAAGAACTTAAAAAAAAAAGGAAAGCGAATAAACAAACAAGGACGATTAAAGAATTTTCTGACGACTTTCTAACCAATTTTATTTCCAATTTTAGAAAACGTAGGTTTTTTAGAGTTAATTCCTAATTACAACCGACTAATTATTAAAAATAACCGGGGATTAGCGGGTGCATTCCCCAGTGAAGTCGCCAATCTGTTTTCGTACTGCGCGCTCGGTGCAACTCGGAAACATCCTTTTATTCTATTTTTTTATGTTGTTTATTTTATTTTAATGTGGAAAGTAATCTTATTATGAAAAAGTGATGATAAAACATTTTATTGGATACGATGTCGATAAATCGGTCTTATAAGCAATTTTTAAGTCGCCACCCATTATTTCGGAAATGGGACCGTTTTCAATTTTATTTTATAAAAAAAGTGACTCCATTTTAAACCCAATTTTATTTAAGGCCAAATTATTAAAAAGACTGGTCAAGCGCACCAATGCGATTCTGGGTAAGGGAATTGGATACGCTGGCCCGTTGGAAGCCGACGCCCGGAAAAACCGGCCTCTTTTAACCTATGATTTCTAATTTATTTTAGTTAGAAAAGTCAAATTATTTATTTACTTAAACCCAACCCAAATGAATAGGACCGAGTTTTTATATGGAAAATTACTTAATCGTCCCAATCAAATCCAATTATCGTATTTATAATCATTCAAACTAAAGCGATTAAATCAAACAAATAAAAGACCGGCTCTTGCCTTATGGTTCAAGGCGGGCAACAAACCGAATCTAAAATACATTTGTGAACCCTCCCCCGAAGGCAAAATTATACTAGAACGAGGTATGTTCACGTATGTGTTTTATGAAGTCGCCACCTAGTTTATTTTTATAAGGGAAAACTAAGAAAGAACCCTAAGTGACTCCAATTGTAATTAACCTAAGTCTAGATTAATTATCCCAAAGTTTAAGGCACAATCTACGAACCCGAGGTGGATCCCGAGACTATGTTATGCTGATTGACTAACCTAAGTGTAAATGCTTTGCAAGGTAAATTGATACAATTGGACCAGTAAAGTGTTTTTGGTGATTTCGCCTTGCCGCTCGGGGTCAAATCCCGAACGTGCCTACGTACTCTCGTTTGAATGAGAGATCAAAGCCGACGTAGTTCGATAAAGCCTATTCAAAGGCATTCTGAAGGGGTATGCTTCATGCATGAGTGTGTGTATGCTTCGTGCATTTTTTAGGCATTTTTGCCAAAGATTGATTGATTTGTTTTGTTTTAGGCATTTGTTGCCAAAAGGTGTTTGATTGGGCAATTTATTGCCAAAAATTGATGTTTGGGCTATTTGTCGCCAAAATGGTTGATTAAGGCATTTGTGCCAAAAGTTGACATTTGATTAGGCAATTTGTTGCCAAAGATTGGTTAGGCGATTTGTCGCCAAAATGATTAAGGGCATTTGTGCCAAAGGGGTTTTGTTGGGCGATCGGTCGCCAAAATGATTAAGGCAATCGTGCCAAAAGATGATATGTAATTTAGGCAATTTATTGCCAAAGAAAAGGTGATATTCGGGCGATTTGTCGCCCAAATAATGGTCATTTGAATTATAGGCAATTTATTGCCAAAAGCGATTGATTAAACCGTAGGCAATTTATTGCCAAAAGCGATTGATTAAACCGTAGGCAATTTGTTGCCAAAAGCGATTGATTAAACCGTAGGCAATTTGTTGCCAAAACGTGATTGATTAAACTATAGGCAATTTGTTGCCAAAAACGTGATTGATTAAGGCTTTTAGCCACAATTATTGATTAATTGGACTTTTAGCCGAACTGTTCGAAATAAAGGCAATTACACCGTAGTTATTAATTAACTAGGCACTTTAGCCAATATGTTCGGAGTTAAGCATTAATACCACGATTATTGATTAACCGGGCATTTTAGCCTAAACTTATTTACTTAAGGCAGTTTGCTGCCAAAATGATGATGTTGTGAATGCAGTTATTTAATTAGAGTTTAGAGTAGAGGAGAATATGCACAAAATGCTGAAATTAAATGGGCAGAGTTTCGTTATTACCTGAGTTAATCGGTGGCCGCTTCTTAGCTTCAGCTTGAAAATTTCAGATTAAGCTCCTCGTTTGGGGAATATTAATTAAAATTAATTTAATTAAGTGACCAAATATCACAACAGCAGAGTAATAAAAGCCTACACTAAATGCAGAAAAGCAATAGAAGAACCGCAAGGAGCGTAGGAGAGAAGAGAGCGTCCGTCAACACAGACTGAGTGTCCAAAACTGTCGATTCAGGGCTGTATTTTTAGGAAAAACCAGGCTGGAGGGCGGCTATTGCCGCCGTGGACGGCGCTCGCCGGCGGGCGAGGCTGGCGGGCGCCGCCGCCGTGGACGCCCTATCCCGTCCACTCGCTAGTTTTCCGTTCCCAAGGCTTTTTCAGGAGTTCCGTACCTCCAAAAAATATTCCAGGACCAGTTCTGCGATCCTCGTAATTTTCTGGACGTTTCAAGTACCATATTGGTATACTTTCGGTGAACCTTTCGAATGGCCTCCGGCCTGGCCGGACTGTTTGTAGTCCGGGAAACAGGCTTTTTGAGCCTCAAAATTTAAGTATTCACAACATTCTATCCGATTCAAAATTAAATCCAAAAACCAAAAACCAAAATCATGCATAATTATTATTTAGCACCTAAATCACATTTTATTTTTTAATTTAATCCTAAACATGCAAATTATTAACAAACCCATAAATTTAATTTCATTTTTCATTCAACCTAAAATTGTAAAATTCATACAAGTAAATACGTAAAATTACATTTTAGTACTCTAAACTTAATTAAATTGCAATCTGTTCATAATTGGACATCTTCGGATTTATTGAAGAAATTAAACTTTATTTTGTGCAAAATTTATTATTTAAAAAAAAAAAACAAAAAATTATTTCTGGAATCTTAGAACAGCTGCGTCACGGATCTTCTAGTTCCGTGACGAATCTAATAGTTTCTGACGGAACTATCCCTAAATTCCAGATCCATTAGAAACTTATTTTAAATCCACAATCTGGAAAATAGAACATTGGATATAGAAGTAAAATTTTGGGTATAAACAGTTCCATCACGCATCTTCCAGATTCGTTACGGATCTGTTAGTTGCGTGACGCAACTGCTCTGGCCCAAGCTTATTTTTCAAATGATTTGTTTAGATAATTTTTTTTTATCTAAATATGCTTTAAGAAAACCTAAAATGACCAAAGATGAACATAATACAGTTTAAAGAAGCTTAAACTACTAAAACCACAAAAATAAATAAAAATACAAAGAAGGGTAAAGGAGTTACCTAATCCTCAGATTGAGGACTGTAAGTGGCTTAAATGCCTTAACAAATGATAGTTAAGGCCTCCCAGAAGCTTTATCACCAAGGATTCAAACACCTATTCTTTTCTCTCTTGATTTTTTTCTTTTTTATGATTTTGTTTTTACCTAAATTGATATCTAATGGCAATTTTTCTTCAAATGAACTCAGAAGAGTCTCTGGAAAAAAATATAGCTGAAAGTGAGTTTTCCAAAGCCTCCAAAAATGAGAGAAAAAGATCAATTTATAGATGTAGGGCAACAGAGGATAGCTGCGTCACGTAGCTTACAGCTAGGTGTTTTCGCCGAAATCCCGAACCCCGGAAGGATCTCGAAAAACGTCTCTTTATATGTTTATTTGTTGGTTTTGGAAAAAGGTGATAAAAAATCTTTTTGGATACGCGATGCCGATAAATCGGTCTTATAAATTATTTTTGAGTTGCCACCCATTTTTTCGGCAATGGGACCGTTTCTATTTTAATTTTATTAAATGACTCCATTTTAAACCCAATTTTATTTAAGGCCAAATTATTTAGAAAAAACTGGTCAAGCGTACCAAGTACGATTCTAGGTAAGGAAATTAGGTACATCGGCCCGTTGGAAGCCGACACCCGGAAAACCGGCCTCTTTTAACCTACGATTTCTAATTGATTTTATTTTAGAAAAGCCAAATTATTTAAACCCAACCCGAATGAATCGAACCGAGTTCCTATGTGGAAGATCAATTAACCGTCCCAAGTAAATACATTCATTGCATTCATCATAAGTTAATCATCATATCCACCATTCATCCATAATATATAGCAAAAATAATTAAAAGACCTGCTCTTGCCTTATGGTTAAAGGCAGGCCACAAACCAAGTTTAATAATATAATTAATATGAAACAATAAATATTAAATCTTAAAATCTCACAATCACAATAAATTTATTGATTTGGTTCGATTAAGACTTAATTTGCCCATTATTGGTCATTTTCCGAATTAAGATTAAAAGATCTACTTAATGGCATAAAATTAAACTGAGATAAACAAAAAAAATATTTTGAAATTTAAAGGCAGTCGCGTCACGCATCTGTTCTAGGAAGAACAGTAGCGTGACGCAACCCTTTTCATTTATTCTGGAACTTAGAATAGTCGCGTCACGCGGGTGTTCTATGAAGAACAGTCGCGTGACGAAACTCTACCATTTATTCTGGAACTTAGAACAGTTGCGTCACGCGGGTGTTCTAGGAAGAACACTCGCGTGACGGAACTCCTAGCTACGTGACGGAACTGTTCGTGACTTATTTAAAATCCTCAGACATATTGATTATTTATTCAAAACATAACGTTAAATACAAATAGGAAGACAAAATATAAACTAAGTACACGAACAGCTGCGTCACGCAGGTGGTCCAGTCCAGATCAAGGGCTTTTGGACATGAACAGTCACATCACGCAGGTAGTAGCTGCGTGACGTAGCTGCTCTGGTCCGCAACTACCTTTCAAACTACTCTTTTTACGTGTTCTTTTTGTCAAAAGTGATTAAACACAACTCAGAAAAGTCCAACAGTGGGCAAAATTACGTTTTACCAATCACAAATCAACTAAATACTTATGAAAATGAGATTTTTAAGCAACAAAGAACTAGAAATGAAAAAGAAAGGTTAGAATAGTTACCTAGCCCTCAGATTTGAGGATTGCATGCACTGAGATTAGTCTAGAGACAGTGTTTCACGACCCAGAAGTGTGGTCACCAAGTTCTTTCACGAAGTAAACCGTTTTCCTTTTTTTTTCTTTCTTTCCTCTCTTTTCCTTTTCTTATCTTTTGTATTTTTTTTTTATTTTAAACCTAAAATATCTATGACTTGATCTCCCTCAAGTTTACTCAGTTGAGTTCTTGAGAAAGAGCTCTAGTCGTTAATCGAAAAACTTAAACTCAGAATGTTATATCTCTTAGAGGAAATGACAGCAAAGTGTCAAAAGTCCCGCTTTTGGTGTAAAATGTTGTATTTATATGGCTAGGGCAACAGAGCATAGTCGCGTCACGCAGGTAGAAGCTGCGTGACGCACCCGTAAGCTGCGTGACGCGACTTACTTTTCGTACAGTTGCCGCGTATCCATACAAACAGTGCAGGCCGTTGCACGGGCGCGCGCCACAGGTGTCAGCCCTGTTAGAGCTGCGTGACGCGGCTAAGAGTGCCGTCATGCATGTAGTAGCTGCGTGACGCAACCCTAACGCGGGTCAGGCTCCTTTGGGCCGATTTGATTCAGATTTTGGTTTAAACAATTCTGGTTGATCGTGATGCCTTATCTCTTATCCTCATATCATCATCGGGTTAGGTGGGGGCGTAAAAATTACGCGTCAACACTAGGTGATGGATCTGTTAGCTGCGTGACACAGCTTCCTTTCTGGACCACAGCTACATGTCGCTCAGATAGAGAAAAAACCATTATGTCGTCATTTTTGGTGACGTCGGATTAGAGTTGCGTGATGCAGCTGACAGTGCCGTCACACAGCTACTTAGCTGCGTGACGCAACTCTGACCCAACCAAAAACTTAAAATCGATTTAATTTAAATCCTTGGATTAAAAGACTTCTAGATAGCATTAACCCTTCATTCCGCATCCTCGTATCCTCATCAGATCAGGCGGGGGCATAAAGACACGCGTCAACACTCAACCTTACTAAGAAACCCATACACCATTGCCCCTGAGCACAATGAATGACTCCACCACCATCCACATTCAGTTTGTGCCACCCTGGAGGAGGAGGCATCCAAGACACTCGTACGACTTGCTTTTTGACTTTAGGATTGGCATTAATACTAGCATTCCAAGAATGCATATTAGTAAAAACCTGGAACTTTAAAAAATACAACTTAGTAACTATGAGCGTTACATCATTTTGGAACACAAAAGAATTCCTCCAACGCCATAAGCACTACAGAGTAACTGTGAAAACTTGGTCTGCTTGAACATCAGGATAAAGAGGAAAAAATCATTGTGTGCACTGTGCTAGCCACCTATCCAAATGCAAGTTACAAATTGATTAAATGACTTAGTGTCCTGACAAGCTGCCAAACCTGTTTTGCTAAATAACAATCACAGAAAAGGTGTGCAAGGGTTTTACTTATGCCATACAGTTTGTAGCTATCTGAGGAAGTAAAACCATGATGCATTTTTCAAAGTTGGTCATTAGCTTATCAATTTGGAATAGCCACAAGAAGCATCTAACCCGTTGTAGTACTTTGAACTTCCAAAATGCCATACTAGGGCACTGTTTGAGGAGGGAGAGACCTGTTCTCAACCACAAACTCTTGGACGCCGGAATCATCTATCCAATTTCTGATAGCAGCTGGGTGAGCCCTGTCCAAGTAGTTCCAAAGAAGGGAGGTATGACAGTAGTGACTAATGAAAATAATGAATTAATCCCTACAAGAACTGTCACAGGTTGGCGTGTATGCATTGATTACAAAAAATTGAACAAAGCAACACGTAAAGATCATTTTCTCTTACCATTCATTGATCAAATGCTTGAAAGACTTGTAGGTTATCCATACTATTGTTTTTTAGATGGATACTCAGGGTATTTTCAGATACCTATTGCTCCGGAGGACCAAGAGAAAACCACTTTCACTTGTCCTTACGGTACCTTTGCATATAAGTGTGAATACTCAAATTTTGAGGCTCAAAGAGTCAGTTTTCCCGGACTGCAAACAGTTCGGCCGGACTAGAGGCCATTCGGAGAGTTCACTGGAAGTATGCCAATATGGTACTTGAAACGTCCGGGACATCGCGAGGATCGCGGAACTGGTCCCGGAATATTTTTTGGAGGTCTGGAACTCCCGAAAAAGCCTCCGGAATGAAAAAATAGCAGAACCACGGCCTCGGTGGCTCGGGCCACCGGACCCGGCGGCCCAGGTCACCGGCCCCGGCGGCTCGGCCGCCGAGCCTCCGGCGGCTCGGTGGCCCAACCGGGCGGCCCAGCCGCCGAAACAGTCCGTTTTTGCCTATAAATACAGGCCCGGTGTGACCTTTCAACTCACTCAGTCTGTGTTGACGGACGCTCCTTCTCCCCTACGCTCCTTGCAATTCTTTACTGCTTTTCTGCATTTTAGTTTAGCTTTAATTGCTTTCTTGCTTTGTTAAGTGGTCATTAAAATCGAATTAATTAATTTTCCCTTAACGAGGAGCTTAACCTGAAGTTAAGAAGTGGTCGACGATTAAATCAGGTACATGAACTAAACTCTGCCTATTTAATTTTAGCACTTCATGCATGCTTCCTTCTACTCCTAATAACTCTACAACTGCATAAATGCATCCATGTTATCATTTAGGCAAACAAACTGCCTCAATTAAATAAATTTAGGCTAAACGCCCGGTTAATCAATAATCGTGGTGTTAAGCTTAAATCCGACAATATTGGCTAAAAAAGCCTAGTTAATCAATAACTATGGTGAAATTGCCTTTATTTCGAACAAATTCGGCTTAAGTCCAATTAATCAATAATTGTGGCTAAATAGCCTTAATTAATCACGTTCTTTTGGAAATAAAATTGCCTACATTGCAGTTCAATTAATTACTTTTGGCAAACAAATTGCCTATAAGTAAGATTAATTATTCTTTTAGCGACAAATCGCTTAAATCGAATTTTTGGCAAAATGCCTTGAATTAATAAATCATTCTGGTGACAATCGCCCAAAAATCACTTTTGGCAAACAAATTGCCTAAATCACATCAACTTTTGGCAACAATTGCCTAAATCAATCTTTTTGGCTAAAAGCCTTAAATCAATCATTTTGGCGACAATCGCCCAATCAAACATCTTTTGGCAATAATAAGCCCAAACATCAATCATTTTGGCGACAATCGCCCAATCAAACATCTTTTGGCAATAATAAGCCCAAACATCAATCATTCAGGCGACAATCGCCCAATTAAACATCTTTTGGCAACAATAAGCCCAATCAAACACTTCTTTTTGGCAACAATAAGCCCAATCAAACACTTCCTTTTGGCAACACACGCCTCAACAAATCAATCAACCTTTTTGGCAAAATGCCTAAACAAAATGCACGAAGCATACACACACTCATGCATTAAGCATACCCATTCAAAGCCCTTTTAAAAAGGCCTACCGAACTACGTTGACTTTGATCTTCCATTCAAACGAAAGTACGTAGGCACGTTAGGGATTTAACAGCGAGCGGCAAGTCGAAATCACATAAACATTTTCATTGGTCCAATTGCATCATTTACCCTGCAAAGCATCCATTCAAAGGTTAGTTCATCAGCATGACATAGTCTCGGGATCCACCTCGGGTTCGTAGACCATGCCTTAACATTGGGTTAATTAATCTAGTAATTAGGTTAATTAAAATTGGAGTCACTTAGGGTTTTTTCCTAGTTTACCCGAAAATAATTAAACAAGGTGGCGACTCATACATTCACGTGCATTTCTACCCTTAGTCACATGCATCATATGCTATGCATGATATTTGGGATAGGGGTTCACAATAAGAGAATGCCCTTCGGTTTATGGAATGCTCCTGTAACTTTTTAAAGATGCATGATGTCTATTTTTTCTGACATGGTTGAAAAGTTCATAGAAATTTTTATGGATGATTTTTCTGTATTTGGTCATTCATTTGAATCATGTCTCTATAACCTTTCATTAGTGATGCAGAGGTGTGAAGACACTAACCTTGTTCTGAACTGGGAAAAATGCCATTTCATGGTTAGTGAAGGGATTGTTTTGGGCCACAAAATCTCACAAGAGGGGATTGAAGTGGATAAGGCCAAGGTGGAAGTAATTGAGAAGCTACCCCCTCCAAACTCAGTAAGGGGAGTGAGACGCTTCCTTGGCCATGCTAGTTTTTATAGGAGATTCATTAAGGATTTCTCCAAAATACCTAAACCTCTTTGTAATTTGCTAGTTAAAGATGTTCCTTTTGATTTTAACAAAGAGTGTTTAAATGCCTTTAACAGATTAAAAAGGTAATTGACATCGGCACCGATCATTTCTACACCAGATTGGAGTCATCCCTTCGAGCTTATGTGCGACATAAGTGATCATGCAGTAGGAGCTGTGTAACAGACTGATTTTTCTTTTAGTGTCGGTAATAGTGATTTACCGGTCTGTGAATAGTACCATCGGTCCGGGACTTGGTATTATTTTAGTCCGGAAAAAATTACTATGCTTAGTTAATATTTTATTTACTATTTTTGGAGCATGTTTGCATGATTTAGGTGGGTAGAAAATATTTAATGAATATTTTTGGAGAGTTTATGTATTAAATGCATAATATTTCTAGTGTGGTATATTAAGAAATAAATGAGGAATTATTTTAGTGGAGTTAATTTAATTAATTGGTGGAGTTAAATAAGAAGTAGAAGAGAATTATTTGAGGAATATTTACAACCATTGGATGAGATTACTTAGGACTTGATCTTAGCCACACATTTTGCATGATTTTAGGAAGTCAAATTTGACTTTGGCACTTAAAAGTAAACACCACAACATTTTTGTCTTTCTTCTCTTCTCTTCTCCACGCCATTTCCATTTTCTTCCTTCTTCTTTCATTTTCTTCATTTTCTTACCTCCAAATTTACCACCAAACTACCTAATTAAACCATAGAATAGGACTTAATGCTTAAGAATTAAGGAGTAGAAGTTGAGATTTGTGATTAAAAGCAAAGAGAAGTGAAGTTACCATTGAAGCAAGTAAGTTGTGGTTTTTGAGTTTTGTGAATTGTTAAGTAGAATTCATGGTTTAGACATGTTATTGATGCATTAAATCATGCTCCAACTATTTCTTTTGTCAAGTTTTGCTTGTAATGTTGATTTTTCATGCTTTGAAGAGGTTGGAGAACCATCCTCAAAGGGGAAAGAGAAAGCCAAGGAGTAAGGCTTTCCAAGCTTATTCAAGCTTGTTAATAAGGTTAGTGCAATCATAATTTCACTTGTTTAAGTTGTTTTACATGGTTAGGGTTTTGAATATATTTTGGGAACTTTGTATGTTTTGTTGAAATTGCTGAATTTTAATGTGAGATGTGTTCTGCCGTGGGATTGGAACTCATTTTTGACCCCTTTATACTTCTCATTTGTTTCTGACTTCTTCATGAAAGTTGTAGCTCTATTTCTCAGCTTTCCAAAACATATTCTTATGTCTAATTCCAATACTTTTAGCTCAACTTATGATTGAAATACCAAAACTGGTTCTGTTATGATGTCTTACCTGTATATCCGAAATTATTGTCCATTTTGACCACTCAAATGGCCAAATAATGTCTTATGTTCTTCATAAAAGTTATAGCTTTACTTCGTATCTTTCCAACCCATCCTCTTGTGTCCAAATTGGAGATACATAGCTCACCTTATGGCTGAAACACCCAAACTGACTCTGTTGTGTCGGGCCACATGCATTACTAAATTGAGTGCCCATTTTGACCACAATAATGATAAGATTAGGTTCTGAGTTCTTCATAAAAGTTTTTTCCCTGTGTCTTGAGAATTCGCTCGTTCTAGATTGGTTTCATTTGAGTGTTTGGTGAAGTAGGAATTCAAGAAACATTGGACTTGGTTCTGCTGAATCAGGTCTGATCTATTGGTCTGTGTTCTGAGCTTTTGTTTGTTATCTTACTCTGTGATCTGGGCCGTGGTCCCTTCTTAACATTTGTATCATTTTGTCTTAGCTTTCTAATGAATCTGATTTCATTCAATTTGGAGACCCATAACTCAAATTATGTGTTAAAAACCCAGCAGAGGTCAAGTTTTGGAAATGCTGAAAAGTTCTTGATTTATGTACTTTTATACTATATTAAGTATATATACATTTATAGTGTTTTGAGTAAAACTTTTGAACTGATGAGTACTAAATGAAGAGGTTTTGATTAAGAATTATTGCTTTTGTGAAAGAATGATTTTGATTTGGGCTCTACTATGCATGATTGAGACGTGGTATGATGAGATGGATTTTGTTATTGTGAAGCTATGATCATATGCTAGGGTTATCAGCCCTTATAAATAGGCGGACGCGCTTATTTGTGTGATGGGGTGGTGCTTTCATAGGCCACGGTGGTGCTTTCATAGGCCACGATTGTGTGATGGGGGTGGTGCTTTCATAGGCCACGGTGGTGCTTTCATAGGCCACGAGTATGTGATGGGGGTGGCGCTAATATAGGCCATGATCAAATCTGCTTATGTTCATTCTGCATGAGTACGAGCCTCAACAAAAAATGAAATTTTATTGTTGCTATAAAAGAATGAAGACATATTTGTATTTATAATCTTGTCATTGATTTCAAAGTATTTGAATTAAATGAATGCGATTTCGGTATTTATATAGTTGAGTAATTTCAGATTTGACTTGGCTTTTCTATTTAATTTAATTGTTGGTTATTTAGTACCACTGAGTCTTCCACTCAGCGCGTTGATTTTTATCACGCGCAGGTTAGGAGCGGAGGGTGTTCTTCAATACCAGAGGATAAGCATCAGAGTAGAGATCACATTTTGGGTAGGATATTTTGTAAATGGTGATTTTTGGCATGTATATAAAGATTGTATTATGGAGGTTGTCTATAATAAGTTTATAATGTATTAAGAGTTATGATTATTGAAGGAAATAACATTTTATTATATTTTTGGTGTATGATGATTATATATTCCTTGAAAAGAATGTGTTTAGACTATGATGCGTATGTTGATGGATATTTAGAAGTGCTTGTGGTATGTTATGTTGAATTGGAGTTTTGGGGTTTGGAGAAAATTGGAAGTGTGAATATTTTCTTTGTGTGGCAAGTTAATTTTTAGGGGAAACTCTTGCGAAATTTTCGTAGGAATTTCCTTAAATATTATTTTTGTTAACAAAAAAAAAAAACAAAACAAAATGTTAATTAATTGCCTCCTTATGAAAATTTAACCACTTCTAATTTGTGATCTAGCTTTAATAAGTGACATAAGACGGTGCTCCGGCACCGATTGTGGCATCCGCCGTCTGGTTCTCCGGGATTGGCCGATGGGTGTTACATTTTGTGGTATCAGAGCATAGGTTTAGACGATTCTAGTATATATTATTTGGTATGAGAGTTTATCCGATTTGGAGTCATGATATAAGTGATTTAAGTTAAATACATGCCATATTAGTTTGTTTTGGGAATTTCTCTCTGATGCGAATCCGCTGGTCTTTGTAGGTATTTAGTGATGTCTCAGCGCCTACCGGATGAGGAGGTGGACAGTTATGTCCCTCCAGAGGGTGCTATGTTAGAGGGCGGTAGGCCAGCCGGTGGTGATGCTGGTGTGATTTTGGGTTCCGATGCAGAGCGCGCCTCAGCTGTAGGGCAGGCTACTGCGGGGCCTAATCAGGGTGATTTGGTACAGCAGTTGGTAGCTGCATTGAGGCAGGCTGCGAGAGCTGTTCCCCAGGCTCCAGTCGCACCAGCCCCTGTTCCAGTTCATACCCCGATAGAGAGACTGAGGAAGTATCGTGTTGAGGATTTTATGGGTCGGAGAGATGATGATCTTTCTGTAGCAGAATTTTGGCTCCAAGCTACAGAGAGGGTTTTGGACCAGATGCAGTGTACTCCTGCAGATAGATTGATTTGTGTTGTTTCCTTACTAAAGGAAGAGGCTTACCTATGGTGGGAGTCTATGGTGAAGACAGCGAGAGTTGAGGATGTTACTTGGGATTTCTTTCTCTCTGCTTTTCGGGAGAAATATGTAGGGGAGTTATACACGGTTCAGAGGATAGCAGAGTTCCTTGAGCTTAGGCAGGGACGGATGACTGTCTCCGAGTATGAGTGGGAGTTTCTGCGGTTGAGTAGGTATGCTTCTAAGTTGGTCCCTACTGAGGCAGATCGGTGTAAGTGGTTTCGGAAGGGGTTACTGGATGAGTATAGGATGCACTTGACATCCCAGCCCCACACTACATTAGCTGGTTTGGTGAAGGCTGCTACAAAGCTTGAGCTTATTCGGAATGAGAGACAGGCCAGAGGTCAGAGGATCCAGCAGAGCAGTCAGTATAAGAGATTTCAGAGTGCTACGTCTGGACAGACTTCAGGGGTCCAGTCTAGTAGCAAGAGATTTAGAGGCGGACCGCAGATGGGGGCCAGACCGGGCCAGACAGTTGGTCGGGGTATAGTTCCGAGATCAGCTCCTCCGGTTTCATCTGTTGCTAGTGGTGGAGGTACTGCATGGTCAGGTCTACCAATTTGCAGTCAGTGTGGCAGGAGACATATTGGGGTGTGTTGGAGAGCTACGCGAGCTTGCTATAGATGTGGATCCACTGAGCATATAATTAGGGATTGTCCTATGACTATGACTCATCCAGCTCACCAGGTTGGGAGGCCAGCTCCCTATGTTCAGAGAGGCAGAGGTAGAGGCCGTAGTGAGGGATATGGTACTAGGAGTGAGAGACCCGTGTCTGAGACTGTGGAGAGACCGGAGGCTAGAGCACAGGCAAGAGCTTATGCCATCAGGACCAGGGAGCAGCGGGATGCGGCGGACGTCATTGCAGGTACCTTCTTTATCTTTGACACTTTTGTACTTGCCTTGATTGATCCGGGCTCCACGCATTCATACATATGCACACATGTGGGTAGACTGGGTAGTATGCATGCTGAGACATTAGAGCACAGCGTTGAGGTTACTAGCCCTTTGGGTCAGAGTGTAGTAGTTGATCGGGTGTATAGAGATTGCCCTGTAGCCATTCATGGGTATGTATTTCCGGGTGATTTGATAGAGTTGCCTTTTCGGGAGTATGATGTGATATTGGGTATGGATTGGTTGTCTAGACATGGGGTCATTGTTGATTGTAGACGTAAGAGGATTACGCTTCAGACTCTGTCTGAAGAGGAGATTGTAGTTGTGGGGGAGAGGTCGGATTACCTCTCTAACGTTATTTCTACTTCTACTGCGAGAAGACTGATCCAACATGGTTGTGAGGCCTACTTAGCCTGTGTACTTGCTCTAGAGTCAGAGTCTCCTAGTGTCCATGATATACCCACAGTATGTGATTTTCCGGATGTGTTTCCAGAGGAGTTGCCTGGTTTACCTCCTGAGAGAGAGGGTGAGTTTGGTATTGAGGTTATGCCTGGTACTGCACCGATATCCATTGCTCCGTATCGGATGGCACCTGCTGCATTGAAAGAGTTAAAGATCCAGATTCAGGAGTTGCTTGATAAGGGTTTTATTCATCCTAGTGTATCTCCATGGGGTGCTCCAGTATTGTTTGTAAAGAAGAAGGATGGCTCACTTAGGTTGTGTATTGATTACAGACAACTTAACAAAGTTACTGTGAAGAATCGATATCCATTACCTTGGATAGATGATTTGTTTGATCAGTTGAGAGGGGCTAGTGTATTCTCGAAGATAGATCTGAGATCAGGTTATCATCAGCTAAGGGTGAAGGGATCAGATGTACCTAAGACTGCTTTCAGGACACGCTACGGTCACTATGAGTTTTTAGTGATGCCATTTGGGTTGACTAATGCCCCAGCAGTGTTTATGGACCTGATGAACCGGATCTTCCATCCTTATTTGGATCAGTTCATGGTGGTTTTTATTGATGATATTTTGGTGTACTCTCCGACTAGAGAGGATCATGATCATCACCTACGAACAGTTCTGCAGACTTTGAGAGACCGACAGTTGTATGCCAAGCTCAGTAAGTGTGAATTTTGGTTGACTGAGATTGCTTTCTTAGGGCATGTTGTGTCTGCAGAGGGTATTCGGGTGGACCTGAAGAAGATTGAGGCAGTGCTTGATTGGAAGCCACTTACGAATGTCACAGAGATTCGCAGTTTCTTAGGTTTGGCTGGATATTACAGGAGGTTTGTCAAGGGGTTTTCTCTTATTGCAGCCCCTTTGACTAGACTTCTCCGTAAGGATGTCCGTTTTGAGTGGACTGATAGATGCCAGAGTAGCTTTGAGAAGCTTAAGGCGGTGCTTACTGAGGCTCCAGTTTTGACACAGCCAGCTCCAGGCAGACCATATGATGTTTATAGTGATGCTTCGCATAATGGTTTGGGTTGTGTGCTTATGCAGGAGGGCAAGGTGATTGCTTATGCTTCCCGGCAGCTAAAGCCACATGAGAAGAACTACCCTACCCATGATTTGGAGTTAGCAGCTATTGTGTTTGCCTTGAAGATTTGGAGACATTACTTATATGGTGAGAAATGCCACGTGTATACGGATCATAAGAGCCTTAAGTATTTGCTTACACAGAGAGAGCTTAACCTAAGGCAGCGCAGATGGTTAGAGCTACTTAAGGACTATGAGTTCACTATTGATTACCACCCGGGTAGAGCTAATGTAGTGGCAGATGCACTCAGTAGAAAGGCATTACTTGCTCTTCGTGCTATGAATGCACACTTAACTGTGACTAGAGATGGTGCTCTTGTAGCAGAGCTTATGGTAAAACCTAGCCTACTGCAGCAGATTAGAGATGCACAGCAGGGTGATGAGACTATTGCCTTGTGGAAAGGCCTAGTCAGAGAGGGTAAGAAGAAGGGATTTGAGATTAGAGAGGACTGCTTGTATTTTGCGGATCAAATTTGTGTGCCTAAAATTTCAGAGTTAAGAAAGAGTATCTTAAAGGAAGCTCATAGTAGTCCCTATGCTATGCATCCTGGCAGTAATAAGATGTATCATGATTTGAAATCACACTATTGGTGGCCGGCGATGAAGAGGGATATCACAGATTATGTGTCGAGGTGTTTGACATGCCAGCAAGTGAAAGCAGAGCATCAGTTTCCTTCTGGTTTGTTACACCCTACTTCTATTCTGGAGTGGAAATGGGATAGGATTACCATGGATTTTGTGATTGGGTTGCCTCCTACACCTAGAAAGAAAGATGCTGTATGGGTAATAGTTGATAGACTAACTAAGTCGGCACACTTTCTTCCTGTTAGGACTGACTTCACCATGGAGCAGTATGCAGAGCTTTATATAGATGAGATAGTGAGATTACATGGGGTTCCTTCTTCCATCATTTCAGATAGAGATCCGAGATTTACTTCTAGATTTTGGAAGAAGCTACATGAGGCCCTGGGTACTAAGCTGAATTTCAGCACAGCTTTTCATCCTCAAACTAATGGTCAATCAGAGCGGGTTATTCAGATTTTGGAGGATATGTTAAGAGCTTGTGCTATTGAGTTTGAGAGCAATTGGGAGAAGTACATTCGACTTACTGAATTTGCCTACAATAACAGTTATCAGTCGAGCATTCAGATGGCTCCCTTCGAAGCACTATATGGCAGGAGATGTAGGACTCCACTGTGTTGGTCGGAATTGAGTGAGGGTAAGATTATAGGTCCAGATTTGATTCGAGACACAGAGGATAAGGTCAGAATTATCAGAGATAGATTGAAAACAGCTTCAGATCGTCAGAAATCTTATGCGGATTTGAAGAGGAAAGATATAGAGTATGCAGTGGGAGATAAGGTTTTCCTTAAGGTATCTCCGTGGAAAAAGATATTGAGATTTGGAAGAAAGGGTAAGCTTAGTCCTAGGTTCATTGGTCCATATGAGATCATTGAGCGTGTGGGTCCATTAGCCTATAGACTAGCTTTACCACCAGACCTGGATAGGATACATAATGTTTTCCACATGTCTATGTTGAGGAGGTATCGGTCCGACCCATCACATGTGATACCAGTTGATTCTGTTACCATAGAGCCAGATTTGACTTATGAGGAAGAACCAGTGAGGATACTTACGAGGGAAATCAAGGAACTAAGGAATAAGAGAATTCCTTTGGTAAAGGTCCTTTGGAGAAACCATAAGACCGAGGAAGCTACATGGGAAAGTGAAGATATTATGAGACAACAGCATCCTCAGTTATTTACACCAGGTAAATTTGAGGACGAATTTCTTTTAAGGGGGGAGAACTGTAACAGACTGATTTTTCTTTTAGTGTCGGTAATAGTGATTTACCGGTCTGTGAATAGTACCATCGGTCCGGGACTTGGTATTATTTTAGTCCGGAAAAATTACTATGCTTAGTTAATATTTTATTTACTATTTTTCGAGCATGTTTGCATGATTTAGGTGGGTAGAAAATATTTAATGAATATTTTTGGAGAGTTTATGTATTAAATGCATAATATTTCTAGTGTGGTATATTAAGAAATAAATGAGGAATTATTTTAGTGGAGTTAATTTAATTAATTGGTGGAGTTAAATAAGAAATAGAAGAGAATTATTTGAGGAATATTTAGAGCCATTGGATGAGATTACTTAGGACTTGATCTTAGCCACACATTTTGCATGATTTTAGGAAGTCAAATTTGACTTTGGCACTTAAAAGTAAACACCACAACATTTTTGTCTTTCTTCTCTTCTCTTCTCCACGCCATTTCCATATTCTTCCTTCTTCTTTCATTTTCTTCATTTTCTTACCTCCAAATTTACCACCAAACTACCTAATTAAACCATAGAATAGGACTTAATGCTTAAGAATTAAGGAGTAGAAGTTGAGATTTGTGATTAAAAGCAAAGAGAAGTGAAGTTACCATTGAAGCAAGTAAGTTGTGGTTTTTGAGTTTCGTGAATTGTTAAGTAGAATTCATGGTTTAGACATGTTATTGATGCATTAAATCATGCTCCAACTATTTCTTTTGTCAAGTTTTGCTTGTAATGTTGATTTTTCATGCTTTGAAGAGGTTGGGGAACCATCCTCAAAGGGGAAAGAGAAAGCCAAGGAGTAAGGCTTTCCAAGCTTATTCAAGCTTGTTAATAAGGTTAGTGTAATCATAATTTCACTTGTTTAAGTTGTTTTACATGGTTAGGGTTTTGAATATATTTTGGAAACTTTGTATGTTTTGTTGAAATTGCTGAATTTTAATGTGAGATGTGTTCTTCCGTGGGATTGGAACTCATTTTTGACCCTTTTATACTTCCCATTTGTTTCTGACTTCTTCATGAAAGTTGTAGCTCTATTTCTCAGCTTTCCAAAACATATTCTTATGTCTAATTCCAATACTTGTAGCTCAACTTATGATTGAAATACCAAAACTGGTTCTGTTATGATGTCTTACCTGTATATCCGAAATTATTGTCCATTTTGACCACTCAAATGGAAACATAATGTCTTATGTTCTTCATAAAAGTTATAGATTTACTTCTTATCTTTCCAACCCATCCTCTTGTGTCCAAATTGGAGATACATAGCTCACCTTATGGCTGAAACACCCAAACTGACTCTGTTGTGTCGGGCCACATGCATTACTAAATTGAGTGCCCATTTTGACCACTATAATGATAAGATTAGGTTCTGAGTTCTTCATAAAAGTTGTTGCCCTGTGTCTTGAGAATTATCTCGTTTTGAATTGGTTTCATTTGAGTGTTTGGTGAAGTAGGAATTCAAGAAATATTGGACTTGGTTCTGCTGAATCAGGTCTGATCTGTTCGTCTGGGTTCTGAGCTTTTGTTTGTTATCTTACTCTGTGATCTGGATTGTGGTCCCTTCTTAACATTTGTATAATTTTGTCTTATATTTCTAATGAATCTGATTTCATTCAATTTGGAGACCCATAACTCAAATTATGTGTTAAAAATCCAGCAGAGGTCAAGTTTTGGAAATGCTGAAAAGTTCTTGATTTATGTACTTTTATACTATATTAAGTATATATACATTTATAGTGTTTTGAGTAAAACTTTTGAACTGATGAGTACTAAATGAAGAGGTTTTGATTAAGAATTATTGCTTTTGTGAAAGAATGATTTTGATTTGGGCTCTACTATGCATGATTGAGACGTGGTATGATGAGATGGATTTTGTTATTGTGAAGCTATGATCATATGCTAGGGTTATCAGCCCTTATAAATAGGTGGACGCGCTTATTTGTGTGATGGGGTGGTGCTTTCATAGGCCACGGTGGTGCTTTCATAGGCCACGATTGTGTGATGGGGGTGGTGCTTTCATAGGCCACGGTGGTGCTTTCATAGGCCATGAGTATGTGATGGGGGTGGCGCTAATATAGGCCACGATCAAATCTGCTTATGTTCATTCTGCATGAGTACGAGCCTCAACAAAAAATGAAATTTTATTGTTGCTATAAAAGAATGAAGACATATTTGTATTTATAATCTTGTCATTGATTTCAAAGTATTTGAATTAAATGAATGCGATTTCGGTATTTATATAGTTGAGTAATTTCAGATTTGACTTGGCTTTTCTATTTAATTTAATTGTTGGTTATTTAGCACCACTGAGTCTTCCACTCAGCGCGTTGATTTTTATCACGCGCAGGTTAGGAGCGGAGGGTGTTCTTCAAGACCAGAGGACAAGCATCAGAGTAGAGATCACATTTTGGGTAGGATATTTTGTAAATGGTGATTTTTGGCATGTATATAAAGATTGTATTATGGAGGTTGTATATAATAAGTTTATAATGTATTAAGAGTTATGATTATTGAAGGAAATAACATTTTATTATATTTTTGGTGTATGATGATTATATATTCCTTGTAAAGAATGTGTTTAGACTATGATGCGTATGTTGATGGATATTTAGAAGTGCTTGTGGTATGTTATGTTGAATTGGAGTTTTGGGGTTTGGAGAAAATTGGAAGTGTGAATATTTTCTTTGTGTGGCAAGTTAATTTTTAGGGGAAACTCTTGCGAAATTTTCATAGGAATTTCCTTAAATATTATTTTCGTTAACAAAAAAAAAAAAAACAAAACAAAATGTTAATTACTTGCCTCCTTATGAAAATTTAACCACTTCTAATTTGTGATCTAGCTTTAATAAGTGACATAAGACGGTGCTCCGGCACCGATTGTGGCATCCGCCGTCTGGTTCTCTGGGATTGGCCGGTGGGTGTTACAAGCTGTTCTTGGACAGAGAAAAGAAAAGAAATTGCACGTTATTTATTATGCTAGCCGCACACTAAATGACGCACAATTAAACTATGCAACTACAGAAAAGGAGCTCCTAGCTATTGTTTTTGCTTTTGATAAATTTAGAGCTTATTTGATTGGAGCCAAAACAATAGTTTATACTGATCATTCTGCCATTAAATATCTGTTAGAAAAGAAGGACGCCAAGCCAAGACTAATACGTTGGGTTCTTCTCTTGCAGGAATTTGACTTAGAAATTCGTGACAAGAAAGGAACTGAAAATCTAGTGGCAGACCATTTATCTAGGCTTGAATTGGGGGAGGAAGAACAAGAAGAAATGCAAATCAATGAAGATTTCCCCCATGAACATCTCTTCCTTTTGACTAAGACACAAGCTCCCTGGTATGCTGATATAGTCAACTATCTTGCTTGCAAAATAACTCCTCCTAATCTTTCTTATCAATAAAAGAAAAAATTTTTTCATGATCTTAAATACTATTATTGGGAAGAGCCTTTTTTGTTCAAGTACTATAGTGACCATATCTTTTGAAGATGCATATTGGAAGAGGAGATAGAAAGTGTTCTTCGTTTCTGTCACTCAATGGAGTGTGGAGGACACTTTGGAGTAAGCAAGACAGCTGCACGTGTACTGGAAAGCGGTCTATATTGGCCTAATCTATTTAAAGATGCTTTTAACTATGTCCGTCTTTGTGATCGTTGTCAAAGGTTAGGTAACATTTCAAAGAGACATGAGATGCCCTTGAATAGCATTCTTGAAGTCGAAATCTTCGATGTTTGGGGTTTGGACTTCATGGGACCTTTTCCATCATCATACTCAAACCAATACATCCTAGTGGCGGTGGACTATGTGTCAAAATGGGTAGAAGCTGTTGCCCTTCCCAATAATGATGCCAAAAGTGTGATTAGCTTCATCAAGAAATATATTTTCACATGACATGGTACTCCGAGAGCAGTGATCACAGATGGAGGTAAGCACTTCTGTAACAAGTACCTTGACTCCCTACTTTCCAGATATGGTGTTACTCACCGTGTAGGTACCCCATATCACCCTCAAACGAGCGGACAAGTAGAAGTCACGAACCGGGAAATCAAGAAGATCTTGGAGACAACAGTTGGCCAATCAAGGAAGGACTGGTCCAAAAAGCTCGATGATGCTCTTTGGGCTTACAGAACTACATTCAAAACACCAATTGGCATGTCACCATATCGAATGGTATACGGTAAGGCTTGTCACCTCCCTGTCGAGCTGGAGCACAAGGCATATTTGGCAATCCAATTCCTTAACTTTGATACTAAGGAAGCTGGTCAAAAGAGGCTGCTTCAATTAAACATGATGGATGAAATGAGGCTCCATGCTTATGAAAATGCCAAAATCTATAAAGATCGCACAAAACAGTGGCATGATAAGCGTATCATTCTGCAGAATCTAAGGGTAGGCCAACAGGTATTACTCTACAACTCTAGACTCCGCATTTTTCCAGGAAAACTGCGCTCAAGATGGTCTGGCCCATTCACGATTAAGGAAATTTTCCCGCATGGAGCAGTTGAGATAATAGATGGTGACTGACGTTTCAAGGTTAATGCTCACCATTTAAAGGTTGACCAAGGTGGAAATTTTGATCCCGGTAAAACCGCTATCAGTCTTGATTAGCTTGAATCAGGTTCGGTACGTCGAACTTAACGACGTTAAACAAAAGTGCCTATGGGAGACAACCCATTTTCATTTTGATTGTTTTATTTGCTGTTTGTTTATTTTATTCAACTTATAGGAATAATAAGAGGTTCAACAAGCAGCACACCCTAGCCATACCACTTAAAATGACCATATTTCAAAGAAAAAAATTGAAAAATGAGAAACAGAGGGTAGCACACCCTGAACCGTGCCATGCAGCACGCCCGTGCCACATAGCACGCCCATTGCAAAATCATTGGCACGCCCGTGCGACGTAAGCGGTTTTCAATGTGCAGGAAAGACGCGCGCACGCCCTGAACCGTGCCATCCAGCACGGCCGTGCCTATCATCACCTGGACTTCCAAAGGCTTGCACGCCTTCAGCCGTGTTACTCAGCACGCCCGTGCCAGGTAAGTTAAGCTTTATCCTGCAGGAGAGACGCGCACGCCCCTGGCCGTGCCAAGGCGCACGCCCATGCCTGCTTGCATCAAGACTTCCAGAAGCTTGCACACCTCAGCCCGTGCCATCCTGCACGCCCGTGCGCTCTATCGACCAGACTTCCAAGAGCGAGCACGGTCTGGACCATGCTGAACCACATGCCCGTTCGCGATATTCTATTTAAAAAGCACGCCCTACAACTGATCCATTCATTTCGTACGCCCTAGCCGCCAGCAGTCATTCCCTCTCAGTTTCTCTAGTTTTCTCTCGTTTTCCCTCATTTTCTCTCATTTCTCTCTGATTTTCTTCAATATTTTTCATAATCATGCCCCCCAGATACAAACGTAGCAGACCTACTTCATCTATAGCAGTTGGACACCGCTCTTCTCGATCTTCCACTGCATCTCCACCCTCTGACAGTCCACCACTGCCTCCATTCGAGACGAGCTCTCCTGAGCAACTAGACAGGTATCACAAACTCTCATCACGCCCTATTTGATTGCAATGAAAGATCCTTGTCAATAGTTAGCCTTAGGGATGCTGTAATAGAGCCACTTCGGCGAGTGGGGTGGGAAAATTTGATTGCAATGAAAGATCCTATGTATGCTCCCTTGACATTGGAATTTTTAAGTTCATATGCCTCAATTATTAGATTTCCAGTTGTATGTGTTCAGAATTTTATTCGATTTCGATTGCTTGGGAGAGATTTTGAACTGTCAATAGATGAACTTCATCACATTTTTGGCTTTCCCACTGAGAATGCAGTTACACAACTCCCTACAAATTCTTTTGATTCAGATAGGTGGCATGAATTGACGAGAGAAAGCAGTTATAACCCTGTGAACCCCTACCCCAAATATCATAGGCATATGAATGCATGTGACTAAGGGCAGAAATGCACGTGAATGTGTGAGTCACCACCTTGTTTAATTATTTTAGGGTAAACTAGGAAAAACCCTAAGTGACTCCAATTTTAATTAATCTAATTACTAGATTAATCAACCTAATGTCTAAGGCATGGTCTTTGAACCCGAGGTGGATCCCGAGACAATGTCATGCTGATGAACTAACCAAAAACAATGAATGCTTTGCAGGGTAAATGATGTAATTGGACCAATGGAAGTGTTTATGTGATTTTGACTTGCCGCTCGGGGTTAAATCCCTAACGTGCCTACGTACTTCCGTTTGAATGGAAGATCAAAGTCAACGTAGTTCGATAGGCCTCTTTTAGAGGGCTTTGAATGGGGATGCTTTATGCATGAGTGTGTGTATGCTTTGTGCATTTTGTTTAGGCATTTTGCCAAAGTCTTGATTGATTTTTAGGCATTTGATGCCAAAAATATTGATTTTGATGGCTTTTAGCCAAAAAGATTGATTTAGGCAATTGTTGCCAAAAATTGATGTGATTTAGGCAATTTATTGCCAAAAATTGGTTAGGCGATTTGTCGCCAAAGTGATTAAGGCATTTGTGCCAAAAGTTGGTATTGGAAGGCGTTTAGCCAAAAGATTTAGGCAATTTGTTTGCCAAAAGTGATTATTCGGGCGTATTGTTGCCAAAAGATGTTTTGTTGGCGATTTTGTCACCAAAAATTGATGTTTGGGCTTATTATTACCAAAAGATGTTTTGTTGGGCGATTCATCGCCAAAAATGGATGTTTGAGCTTATTATTGCCAAAAGATGTTTTGTTGGGCGATTTTGTCGCCAAAAATTGATGTTTGGGCTTATTATTGCCAAAAGTGATTATTTGAAGGCTTTTAGCCAAAATGGGTTGATTTAGGCAATTTATTTGCCAAGAGTGTTTTTTGGGCGATTGTCGCCAGAATGATTGATTAATTCTAGGCATTTTGCCAAAAAATTCAATTTAAGCGATTTGTCGCTAAAAGAATAATTAATCTTACTTATAGGCAATTTGTTTGCCAAAAGTAATTAATTGAACTGCAATGTAGGCAATTTTATTGCCAAAAGAACGTGATTAATTAAGGCTATTTAGCCACAATTATTGATTAATTGGACTTAAGCAAGACTGTTCGAAATAAAGGCGATTATACCATAGTCATTAATTGACTAGGTACTTTAAGCCAATATTGTCAGATTTAGCATTAATACCACGATTATTAATTAACCGGGTATTTAAGCTTAATCATATTTAATTGAGGCAGTTTATTTGCCTAATTGATGACATGAATGTATTTATGCAGTTGTAGAGTTATTAGGAGTAGAAGAGAAGCATGCATGAAGTGCTAAAATTAAATAGGCAGAGTTTAGTTCATGTACCTGATTTAATCGTCGACCGCTTCTTAACTCCAGGTTAAGCTCCTCGTTAAGGGAAAATTAATTAATTTGATTTTAATGACCACTTAACAAAGCAAGAAAGCAATTAAAGCTAAACTAGGATGCAGAAAAGTAGTAAAGAATCGCAAGGAGCGTAGGGGAGAAGGAGTGTCCATCAACACAGACTGAGTGAGTAAAACTGAGGGCTTCGGGGCCAATTCATAGGCAAAACGGACTGTTTCGATGGCCTGGGCCGCCGGATCCCGGCGGCTGGGCCGCCTGAGCTCGGCGGCTGGGGCCGCCGTGTCCGGCCGTCGCTGCCGCCGGTGAGGGCCGCCGCCGCCGCAGCGGCCGGCGCACTTTCTAGTTTTACATTCCGGAGGCTTTTCCGGGAGTTTTGGACCTCCGAAAAAATATTCCGAGATCAGTTCCGCAATCCTCATAATTTTTCGGACGTTTTAAGTACCATATTGGTATACTTCTAGTAAATTTCCAAAATGGCCTCCGGTCCGGCCGGACTGTTTGCAGTCCGGGAAAACTGGCTTTTTGAGCCTCAAAATTTGAGTATTCACAAACCCTAGGATCTCTAAGGCCTCCAAACTGAAAAGTCCTGCATTGAGGTATATACACAAATTTTTGGTAAATACCATTTTTGGCCGAAGTGAAAGTGATGGAGTTTTAGGAAGAAATGAGCTGTACTTTCTATGGGCCATTAACCATGGAGTCTTGCTGAATGTCGGTTACTGGTTGGGTCAAAAATGGGCTCGAGTGGCATGAGCAGATAAGGGGGCCATCATGATTGGTAGTTTTGTCACTCGGATTGCCACCTACTTAAGGGTGTGGAATCCGGCCAAGCCAATTTATGACAGTCTTGGTGGAGGCAAAGGTACCAGATTAGATCTCGATATGATGATTCATATGAAGATAGTGGAGAAAGCCGGAGATTCTTATCGTTTAGTGGGTGCTCCAGCAGACAGCTCTGCTCATGTAGCCATTCAGGATGCAGGAGGCGCTGACACAGAGGAGGATCAGCCACCTCCTTTCTCTGGTTTTGATTTGGTGCAGGTACCTCCGGAGCTGGACCGTCATTCCAGGGCACTTCCATTGTGTCCAATGATGAGGTGCTTGCACGACTACTTTCTCGCATGGATGTGTTCGACACTCGGCTGACTGGCATGGAATCGATGATTGCTGACCGATTCCAGACGATAGAGATCATGCACGGCAGCCTCGATTCCCGCCTGGACACTCTGCAGGGTCACTACCAGGGGCTCTCCACTCAGCTTCAGACTGTGATTCAGTTGCTACAGCCTCCTCCACCAGCAGCTTGATGGGTTTCGCATCATTTTGGTTATTCATTCTTATCTTTCTGTGTGTTGAATATTTCACATTGGATTTGTTTGAATACTTCAGATTTCAGTTAGTTGCAGTTACATATTTGGGCTTTTAATTGTGTTTTCGCCCAATTGAGATCCCCAAAACCCCAGAAGGGACCTCGGAAAACTTCTTTTTGGATTATTATTTGAATTGGTGATTTTTTTTTTTGGAAAAACGGTGATAAAAAAAAACCTTTTGGGAATGCGATGCCGATAAATCGGTCTTATAAAATATTTGAGTCGCCACCCATTATTTCAGCAATGGGGCCGTTTCCAATTTTATTTTATAAAAATGACTCCATTTAAACCCAATTTTATTTAAGGCCAATTATTTGAAAAACTGGTCAGGCGCACCGTGTGCGGTTCTAGGTAAGGGAATTGGGTACGTCGGCCCGTTGGAAGCCGACGCCCGGAAAACCAGCCTCTTTTTACCTACAATTTCTAATTTATTTTATTTTAGAAAAGCCAATTTATTTAATTAAACCCAACCCAAATAAATCGAACCGAGTTCCTATGTGGAAAATTAATCAATCATCCTAAATAGATTCATTCATTGCATTCATAACTATTCACAATCACATTCATCATCCACCCATAGCAAAAATAATTAAAAGACCCGCTCTTGCCTTATGGTTAAAGGCGGGCCACAAACCGGGTTTAATAATACAATTTAAACAATATAAATAATAAATCCTAAAATCTCAAAATCATAGTAAATTAATTTATTTGATTTGATTAGAATACAATCTGCCCATTACTGGTCATTTCTTAAATTAAAATTAAACATTTATTTAATGTCATGAAATTAAAAAAAAAAATATCCTGGAACCCTAGAACAGTTGCGTCACGCACCTGTACTATGAAGAACGGTTGCGTGACGGAACTCCTAGTTGCGTGATGCATCTGTTCGTGACCTTATCAAAATTTCCATATTCATTGATTATTCATTTAAAACATGATGTTAAATAAAAATATAAAAAAACGAAATAAAAACTATGCGCACGAACAGTTCCGTCACGCAGGTGGTCCAAGCAAAGTCACCTCCTTTTGGACATGAACAGTTGCGTCACGCAGGTAGTAGCTGCGTGACGCAGCTGCTCTGGTCCGTAACTACCTTTCAAACCACTCTTTTTACGTGTTCTTTTTTTATTAACAGGTGTTTAACATAACCCAGAAATATTCAATAACAGGCAGAATGTTACTTAATCAAAACTAAACTAATCAAATACTAAGAAAATAAGATATTCCACAAATAATAACTAAAAATGAAAAGGAAGGTTTAGATGGTTACCTAACCCTCAGATTCGAGGATTGCATACAGTTTAGAGGATTTAGGAATGTAGCTCCACTATCCCAGAAGTGTTTGTTAACAAATTTTAACAATAAAAACTTTCTTTTCTTTCCTTTTCTCTCTTTTCTCTTTTTTATGACTTTTTTTTGCTTAGTGTTTTTAATCTATTATATCTAATAGCTTGATCTTCCTCAAAGAAACTCACTGGAGTTCTTGGGGAAAACCCTAGCCGAATAAAGCCCTAGAAATCTTTCTAAGTCCAAAATGCCAAAGTCTAGAGAAAAGTAAAAAAAGTCCCGTTTAAAACACAAAATGTTGTATTTATATGGGTAGGGCAATAGAACAGAGCTGTGTCATGCAGGTATCAGCTGCGTGATGGACCCGTGAGCTGCGTGACGCAGCTTACTTTTCGTACAGTTGCCACGTTGTGAACCCCTCCCCAAAATGCCAGAGGCATGTGAATGCATGTGACTAAAGGAAGAAATGCACGTGAATGTATGAGTCGCCACCTTGTTTAATTGTTTTAGGGTAAACTAGGAAAAACCCTAAGTGACTCCAATTTTAATTAACCTAGTTACTAGATTAATTAGCCCAATGTCTAAGGCATGGTCTTCGAACCCGAGGTGGATCCCGAGACTATGTCATGCTGATGAAACTAACCTAAGAATGAATGTTTTTTGCAAGGAAGATGAAATAATTTAGACCAATGAAAAAGATGTTTATGTGATTCGAATGATTGCGACTTGCCGCTCGGGGTTAGATCCCGAACGTGCCTACGTACTTCCGTTTGAATGGAAGATCAAAGTCAACGTAGTTCGATAGGCCTCTTCTAGAGGGCTTTTGATGGGATGCTTTATGCATGAGTGTGTGTATGCTTTGTGCATTTTTGTTTAGGCATTTTGCCAAAGAATTTGATTTGTTTCAGGCACTTGGTGCCAAAATGTTGATTTGAGGCTTTTTGCCAAAAGAAAGGATTTGGGCTTATTCTTGCCAAAAGGTAAGTTGGGCTTATTTGTTTGCCAAAGATTAATTGGGCTTATTATTGCCAAAAAATTGATTGCTTAGGCGATTGTCGCCAAAATTGAATGGTTTAAGGCTTTTTAGCCAAAATGAATTGATTTAGGCAATTGTTGCCAAAAGTTGAATTAAGGCTTTTAGCCAAAATGAATGGATTTAGGCAATTGTTGCCAAAGGTTGATTTAAGGCTTTTAGCCAAAAGAAATTAATTTAAGCGATTTATCGCTATAAAAATAGTTAATTTTCACTTATAGACAATTTGTTTGTCTAAAGCGATTTAATTAAAGGCTTCTAGCCAAATTTCTTTGATTTATGCGATTTGTCGCTATGCAAGATTAACTTTTCACTTATAAGCAATTTATGGGCTTTAAAGTGATCAATTAAATTGAAATATAGGCAATTTATTGCCATAAAAAAAACGTGTTTAAGTAGGACCTTTTAGTCACAATTATTGATTAACTGGACTTAGGCCAAGAACTGTTCGAAATAAAGGCAATTTCACCATAGTTATTGATTAACTAGGCTTCTATAGCCAATATTGTCGGATTTAAGCTTTTAATACCACGATTATTAATTAACCGGGCATCTAAGCTTAATTTTATTTAATTGAGGCAATTTATTTGCCTGGTGGATGATGTGAATGCATTTATGCAGTTATAGAATTAGGAGGAGTAGAAGAGAAGCATGCATGTAATGCTAAAATTAGATAGACAGAGTTTAGTTTGTGTACCTGATTTAGTCGACGGCCACTTCTTAACTCCAGGTTAAGCTCCTCGTTAAGGGAAATATTAATTAAATTGGAAATTTAATGACCACTTAATAGAGCAAGAAAACAAATGAAAGCTAACTAAAATAAAATGCAGAAAGCGATAAAAGAATCGCAAAGAGCGCAAAGGGAGAAGAGAGGTCCGTCAACACAGACTGTGTGTCTCAATGGAGCCCCCGGGGCCTCTTTTTATAGGAAAAAACGTGCCCCTGGGCGCGTCTGCCCGCCCTCGAGGGCGGGCATGTCCGCCCTGCCTGGGCGGTCATGTCCGCCCACTCTGGGCGGGCATGTCCGCCCGGCCTGGGCGGGCATGTCCGCCCACTCTGGGCGGGCATGTCCGGCCGGCCTGGGCGGGCATGTCCGCCCACTCTGGGCGGGCATGTCCGCCCTCTCTGGGCGGGCATGTCCGCCCAGGTTGGGCGGGCGTGCCTTTTTTTCTTTTTTTCGCTCCGGAGGCTTTTCTGGGAGTTCCGGACTTCCAAAAAATATTCCAAGACCAGTTCCGTGATCCTCGTAATTTTCCGGACGTTTCAAGTACCATATTGGCATATTTTCGGTGAACTTTCCGAAAGGCCTCCGGTCCGGCCGGACTGTTCGCAGTCCGAAAAAAACAGGCTTTTGAGCCTCAAAAAATTTGAGTATTCACAGGCGACTGCAGCCGCTGTCGCCGGCGGCACGGCCGCTGGCGATAGCGGCTACCGCCGCCTTTAAGGGCGGCCGCCACCGCCGCGGCCGGGAAAACCGGCTTTTTCGAGTCTCAAAATTTGAGTATTCACACACGTATCCATACAAACAGTGCAGATCGTTACACGGGCCTGTCCAAATGATGTCATCCTGGTTAGAGTTGCGTGACGCAACTATGAGTGTCGTCACGCAGGTGATAGCTGCGTCACGCAACCCTAACGCAGGTTAGACTCCTTGAACCGGTTTAAATCAATTTTTGGTTAAAAACGCTTCTGGTTGACCCTGATTCCCTATTCCGCATCCTTATATCATCATTGAGTTAGGCGGGGGCATAAAAACACGCGTCAACAGTTTGCCCCCCACTTTATCATTAATTGTATAAACGATTAATGTTAAAGTGGTCCATTGACGTGCCTTCAATCTGGCAATCATCCTCAAAGCTCGGTTTGATCGGCTTGGAAAGATGTTGAGTTTATTTGATCATCTGGCCACCTACTCAGCTCGGTTTGATCGACTTTCATGGGCTCCAGTCGGATTGGTGACAACTTCCAAAGTTTGGTCTGATGAAGATACCTTCGAGACTCGGTTTGATCGGCTCGAAAGGTTTTGGGTCGATTTGATCATCTGGCCACCTTCTCAGCTCGGTTTGATCGGCTTTTGTCGGCTCCAGTCAGATCAGTAATGATATCCAAAATTTGGTTTGGTGAAGATATGAAGACATCTCCGAAGCTCGGTTTGATCGGCTCAAAAGATGTTGGGGGCCCTGGTCAACTTCGCAATACACCATCATTGATCGGGGATGAAATTGTTCTGATCAGCTTCGCAATACACCATCACTAATCAGTAAGAGAATTGACTCGATCAGCTTCTCAATACACCATCACTAATCGAGAAAAATGATCTGAATAGCTTCGCAATACACCATCACTGCTCAGTAGGACCTATCGGCTTCGAAAAACCATCACCGGTTGGCCTGAAAAATTGTTCACAAGAAAAAGAGCAATATCTGTGTACAAACAGACCTTGCCTTTTGTTAGAAAAAATGTTGGGACGTCACATGCCCCCATGCATTTAATTATAAAATGAAGGATTTGCATCAGGGCAAAAGACTATACTTTTGCCCCCAGTCCGGAATTTCGACCTAGGACCAAAAATATTAGCTTTTTAGGCATACTTTTCAATATTTACTGTCAAAATTTGGCTTAGTAATTTTGCAAAAATTTAGCAAAATTTAGGCTAGAAAAATTTTGGGTCTGAATTTTCAGGTATACCCTTCCTGATGCAGTGTTTGAAAGAAAACTTACCTGAGGGTAATCTGGGCAATTTGATGTCCCTGCCCCCTGTGCGGTGAGTAGACAAAATTACTGAAGTGTATGAACCGCATACCGACGTCAAATTGCTTGAAAGGGCCAATATGGGCTTTAGATGGGCCATGCGGGCCCTGCGGGCTTGAGAAAGGTTGATGGGCCCATTGCTTTGGGCTTGGAGAATTGAGCTTGGAGAAGTGGGCCTGGGCCAAGTGCTTTACTATAAGTAAGCTTCTTCTTAACCGATTCATTTTCACTTATCTCACAAACCCTAAGCTAACAGCAAATTCTCTGAACCTTCACTTAACCAAAATGTCTCATCTTCCTGAAATCCCTACTTCCGCCTATACTCCAGAAATGGAAACCTTGGGGGCGATCCCGGATATTCCGACCTTTGATGGTGAGCCGGTGCCGGTCAGCCGGAATCCGCTGACTTCTGGGACGAGACCACTGCAGCTTCTCCCATTGCCGGGTACCGAGTTCCCGATCCGCTACGAGACTAGCCGGATGTGCGGGTTTCAGACCGAGGTAAGTGATCTTTTCTCTTCTCTTTTTTTTTGAATTTTTTGTGCTTTTGATTCTAATGTGAGTAGTTTTAGCTAAAATTTTAGTCTGTACATGCGTCGGTAGTTGTGCCACGCAGGTAAGAGTTGCGTGACGCAACTGTTCCTACGTGAACAGTTGCGTGACGCAGCTGTTCTAAGTGAACAGTTGCATGGCGCAACTGTTCGAGGCGCTAGAGAACCCTAGCTTTCCTGAACTTAGGATTTCACCCCTTGTCTGCGTTAAAAGCTTGAATTGTTGATGAATAATTGATGCCATCTTCCTTGCGATCTATTTTGCCCTGAAAAATGCATAGGAATAACACAAAAACATAATGAAATTGGACAATAGGTTAGTTTTCTACGTACCTTCGATAGTTGCATCACGCAACTGTTCTGTGGAAGAACAGTTCTGTGACGCGACTGTTCATCAACATGGCAAGGCCTTGGACAGTTGTGTGATGCAGATGTTGAGGTGCATAGCGCAACTGTTGAGGTGCGTGGCACAGCTGTTGAGGTGCGTGGCGCAGCTACTGAGGTGCGCTACGCAGCTATTCTTCAGGGTGCGCTACGCAGCTATTCTTCAGGGTGCGCAACTTGGGCAAGCTGCGTGACGCAGTTATGTAGACGCGTGACGCGGCTATGTAGATGCGTGACGCAGCTACAATTCGACTCGATACTTGAATTTTAATTCTTCCTGCCCTGAAATAAAAATAAATAATCGTCAGTCTAATGCTTATTTAAATTGAAATTTTCTTACACAGGTCGATCTGGGCAAGGCCCGCGCCGGTGGATCATCCACTAATGCATCGGCGTTCTGGGATCTGTTGGACCCGCCTATGCACGCTCGGGTTGTCGTGCCGGCTTTGGCGATTATGCTGCGGGACTCCACCGCACACAGCCTCGTTTTCTGCCTGCTATGCGCTACGCGTTGATGGAACGGTGGAACGACTGCACCCACACATTCGTGTTTGGCTTCGGTGAGATGACGCTCACTCCGGTTGATTATGCTGCTATCACCGGTCTTTGGTTCGCTGGTCCAGTGGCTCCCCTGGACGCTCGGTACTAGACTGCTACTTTAGGAGCTCAGTTGGTCCGTTCTCTGCTCGGTGTGACCACCCAGACCCGGTACACTGCGCAGGGATGCGTCTCATACGAGGTAGTCTATTGGTTCTGGGCTGAGAGGATCAAGAGGCTGGCGGCATGGAGGGAGTTGCCTGTGGAGGCCCGGCCTGCTGCCCCTGCTTATACTCGGGAGGAGAGGGACCAGGCCGCTCGGTCCTTTCTCTTCTATATCATCTCGTCTCAACTACTATGCACCTCCCAGAATAAGGGAGATCCGGCGGTGCTAGTATGCTTGAGGGACCTGGGCCAGGTCGGGTCCTTCGACTGGGCCACTCTAGCTTTGGCTCACCTCTATCACGGTCTGGATGTATGGACCCATGGTAGCGGTGAGTCGAACTGGCAGTTCATCCGGCCACTAGAGGTAAATTTTTATTCTCTTCACCTTTCCCCTTTGTCTTTTTATTTTCAACTGTTCAACTGTACACTGACTTGCTGTGATCTTTTTTGCAGGTGTGGGCTTACGAGTACCGTATCTACCCAGGCGGTCCGAGCAGTGACACTCCAGTTGAGTCTCGATGGATCCCTCGGTATCTGGTGCACTGCCACCATACCTATGCCAATACCGAGGATCCTGAGTATTGGAGGAGCTTCCTTAATGATAGGGGGCTGTTCGATGTAAGTACCGGAATCCTCTGAACAATTTAACTTTCTTTCCCTTCTCTTTTACTGTATAATTATTGATTCTTCTGTTTTGCAGCTGTTTCTGACTCCCTGGGAGGGAGAAGCCTGGAGGACTTACCCTGGTCGCGAGGTCGCGGAGCTATATACCAGATCTAGACTCCTTCTGCAGGGGTACTGGCTTGACCGGTACTTCTTGGGGGAGAGAGTCTGTGATATAGAGGCGGCCCCGGCACAGCGACAGGTGCCTCATGCTCCTCCTCGCCATATGTGTATACTAGAGGGCATGACTGTAGAGGATAGGGAGGCTTTCTGTCAACTGGCGACTACCCCGCGTACTTCTCCACTCGGATGCAGGCTCGGCTACTAGAGGTCCTGGAGTACACTCAGGTGATCTTCTTATCTTCAATCTTATTTATTTTTCTTCAACTGTTTAACCAACTGACTAAGTATCTTCCTTTGTGACTTGTCGTAGGAGAGAAAGAAGCACAGGACAGCGGCCCATTATAGAGTAGAGGCTGCGGCTGAGACAGAGGCGGCGACGGCTAATCCAGCTGGACCGGCGGTGGTCGTATTGGGTGATGTTCCATTCCCACCTAGCATGGAGGTGGTACTGGATCCTGGTCTGGGCCTAGGGTCGGGCATCATCATACCGGCTGATCTCAGGCAGGCTCCTCCACCACCGCAGCTGGATCCTGAGCATGCCACACACTTAAGTAGTAAACTGAATTTACAAAGTTAAGAAAATTTTTACCTGAATAAATCTTTAATGAATGTTTTTCTATGCTTGCAGGTGCCAGCTCAGAAATACCGAGAGCTGTGCCAGTGGTTCGGGTTTGCTCGATCCTTCATTGCCTAGCTCTATTCTGAGCGGCTTGAGAGGGTATGCCTCTTACACACATTTACCTTTCTGCTTCTTTCTTTTGTAATCCTTCTTACACATGTCTGTTTTTACAGGATCTGGAGATCGGAAGATTGCGGAGGCACCAGTCTCGCCAGTCCGGTGCTATGGCCCGACTCTAGATGGAGGTGGATCGGCTCCAGACTGTGTTGGAGGTGGAGGGGATCCCTTTGGACTTCTCCGAGGAGGATGATGGCTCCTCTTCCAATGATGCACCACCGTCTCCACCCCCTCAGGCGGCTGCTGGTCCGAGCCGGAGGCGTCGATAGCTCTGCTTCGGTGTTTTAGCCATTTTTGAACATTTTGTAGTTTGTAGGACGATTGTACAGTCTTATTAATTTTATATTATTATTTACACACTTACAGTATTTTGCTTTTATTTACAGTGTCATTTACATGTTTATATTTTGCAACTGTGAGGTCTTATTCCTGCAAAAACAAAACACAAACACAAAAACACACAATAGCGGTGTCCCACTTATTCACAAGGGTGGTCCACCTTGTTAGCAGTTAATGAACTAATTTGTTATAAATGAATAAATGAAACAAAATGAAATAAATAATGAATTTAAAATGAAATACGACAAAAATTAATTCATAAACAGAAATGGATCGTAGTACTTACCTGACAGGACGGTTAATGTGGTCATAAAGACTCAACCTCCTTATTGTACAAACTGTCCTTCTTATTAATGCAGGCTTAAATGTCTATCAACCAGAGCAATCTATACATAAATGCCCTTCCAACCACCATGGGCAGTAAACATCAGGTCAAATAATGATGGTGCTTCGTTTACTAGGCCCTTTTACTCTTTTATAAATGGAGGCTTTCTTTTTACGTCTCCTTCACACCCAGTACTCAAAGCACATACATTTCTTAGATAATCCTTTTCCATGGCTTTCAGAAACCAAGTTTCATCCTTCGTCCAATCCATCCCTGACGACCTATGGCAGATTCCCCCTATGGACCAACTCGCCTGGCTGAAATATTTCAAAGACCTAAAACCCGACCATGGTTTCTTGTCTTGGCTCGTCACACATTTCAATCCTAACACCATGGTTTTCTGGTTTGAAGACTCTGAAGTAACTCCGACCTATGAGGAAATGTGTGCTGTGATGGATCATCATCCTGAATAAGATGAAACTCCGGCTTTGCCCCCAGGCCCTAGGTATGATTTAGCCAAGATTGTGGACCTGTGTCCGGTTTACCTCCCTGACGGCATAAACACTGATCAAGGTCTTCCTTTGGAGCCTTTTCTAAGTAAGGTTCTGTCCATGGGTCTAGATCCCTCTTGGATTCGAGCTTGCTGTTTCTTGTTATTGAATGTGTATGCCATGAAGAATCGCTGACCTGGAATTGGAGATTTCCGACTCCTGACAGTTGTTCGTGACATGCAAATGTATCAGCATACTATTTTCATGATGATCATGGGGGAGACGATGTGCTGGGTCAGGGATATTGCCCTTCACATCACCAACTTTAATGTTCATCACCGTGGTTGTCCGATGTTACTGCAAGCCTGGGCTCTAGACAAATTAAGCCAGATTCTTTCGGTCCCAGCTCGTTTGATTCCAACCTATGGCCCTGCCAACTTTCGGTCTCAGACTCGGGGACACTTCGATTTTGGGGATAACCCGACAATTCGATGGACTTGTCCTTGGTGGAGGATCAGACTGGTCACAACTGGAAGCATGAACCTCAATTACGTGTTGTATGCCAGTCTAGACCGTTCCATGGCCTATTTCCCAGATAGGATCAGCCGGCAATACGAAATGATACAGCGCATTCCCAGAATCCATAACTTTGAAAGTGGTCTGATGACGCCGCATCTGTTGACCAATTTGGCTGACCGTTGACAAAATCGAAATACCAGGTACATAGATGAAGGAGCGATGCAGGTCATTGTGATGCCCACATATGTCAATTGGTTTTACACCCCATGATGATGCTGGGTTCTGTGAAGATCGGCCTCTGATTACAAACCCTACTAGAATAAAATGTTGTTTGTTATTTTCCCTATCTTTTTTATTCTCGGGCCATGAACTCCTAATTAATGTACTTGCTTTCTTTCCATTAATGACTCCGATGGTTTTGTCTTTATTAATTCCTGTTTCCTGCATACATGGACAACAAAAGACAACAAATCTTTTCTTTTGAAATCGTTTGTTGTGTTAGTTATTTGGGCCTCCTGCCCCCGGGTTAATAAATGAAAGCTTCATAAAAAATGAATTATTCTGTAAAGACAAAAGCTTACACTTGGAAACAACAAAGAATGGGGTGACTATTTTATTACCTGCACAGATCAAACAAAAACAACATATGTAACTCCTTTATGTATGCATGAACCTATATGAGTACTAAGGTTTTATCCATGGTTTTATATTGATCTTTCCAGGGAAATCACTGAGAAAATGGTGTTCGTCCTTTTGATCAAAATTTTAAAAGAATTCATTGCTTAGGCAGGACCAACAGCCAGAACATTTTTTTTTAAAAATCAGATGAGTCAATCTTGATCGGATAAGCAGATAAGCAGAGAGGAAGGTCTTGCATTCTTTAACCATATCCCTGAAACAAAAGGAAGCCTAAATTTTGAAATTCAAACCCTTTATTAATCTCACTTCTTTTCAACATTATACAGAAGTAAAGAAAATTTATTACAATGGTCATTTATTCTAATTATTCATTTACCTATTCTCCTCAAGTCAAGTTGATGGTATTGAGCAACCAATCACAAATCTGTCACGAATGCATGGCATAGATTTCGCATTTAAACTAAGCACCACTCGTTAATCCCAGAATTTTATTTTTATTATACTTTATTTTCTTCTCTTTTTTTATGCTCTAACTTTTGCCTAGGCCGCCCTTTCGGGTTTTCAACCTAGCGAGCTCATTTCTTGCCTAAGCCGCCCTTTCGGGTTTTCAACTTAGCTCTTTTTTTTTTTAATCGAAATCATCATTTCAGACATAGAATCTCTTCATTTGATCCTGATTGACAATCTGGTTGACAGGCTTCCCTTCCATGGTAATTAATTCAGCGGCACCCTTAGCTAATAGCTTCTGAACCCTGAATGGTCCATGCCAGTTGGGTTTGAATTTCCCACCAGGATGATTTTAGGTTTCATGATCCAATAGTCTGATCAATACCAAATCTCCATTTTTTAAAGCCCTCGGATGTACCCGTTTATTGTAGAAACGAGCAATCCTTCTCTTTCTCATTTGATCCTGGAATCGAGCATTCAATCTTCTTCCATCTAAAAGCACCAAATCTTCATACCTTTTCTTGACACATTCTTCCTCGGTCAGACCAGCTTCTACCAAAACCCTGAGAGACTTCTTTTCGAGCTCTATTGGTAACACTGCCTCCATCCCATATACAAGTTCAAAGGGAGAAGCTCTATTCACTGATTTGAAGGTAGTGCGATGCCCCCAGAGCACGAAAGGAAGTTTCTCGGCCCAGCTTCTGTACCTTTCACACATCTTTGATAGGATTCTTTTAATCTCCTTATTCGCAGCTTCTACTGCACCATTAGCCTGAGGGCGATAAGGAGAAGAGTGGTGATGCTCAACCTTGTACCTATAAAGCAACTGACCAACATCTGCTTGAAAATGAGAACCATTATCTGTAACTATGTGATGGGGAACACCATAGCGACAGAAAATGTTCTGTTCAATGAATCTAGCCACATGCTTAGCGGTCAAAGTCTTGTAGGATTGAGCCTCGATCCACCTAGAAAAGTAGTCCACTGCAACCAATATATACTGATGGCCATTCGATGGTGCTGGCATGATTTTTCCGATAATAGCTATGCCCCATGCAGAAAAAGGCCAAGAGGGAGCTGCCGGATGGAGTTCAACAGCAGGTAAGTGGCTTTTATTATCATGGTACTGACAGGCTTTGCAATGACGCACATAATGAACACAGTCACCTTCCATCTGCATCCAGAAATAACCTTGCCTCATGATTTTTCTTGCTAAACTCATGCCGCTTAAATGAGTACCGCAAACTCCCTCATGGACTTTCTTCATTATTTCTTCGCCCTCCTTCTTTGCTCACGCATCTTAGCAACATTCCATCCCAAGCTCTTCTGTAAAGTTCACCACAGCTAGGACATAATTCAGAGCCATTTTTCTGAGAACTGAATGATCCTCTTTTGTCGCATCGTCAGAAAAGGTTCCGTCTCTCATATACAGCAGAATATCTGTAAACCAGGGTTCTTCCTTTGACTCCACCTGATTCACAAAATGTTCTTCATAGCACAGGATATTGGCTGCGGTAATGATAAACGGCTTCTTTGGTACTTTACTCAAATCCTGCCAAGCCGATGCTAAGTTTGCCAAGGCGTCCGGAATTCTGTTATAGGTTCTTCCTATGTGAGTGAAGGTGATCTTATCAAAGAGTGCTGCCTTCTTCAACAAGTACTCAACATAAGGCTTCAATCTCTCTTCCTCTACTTTCCATCTCTCGTTGGCATGTTCAATGACCAATAACGAATCTCCTATCACCTCGACTTCCTTAGCACCTGATGCAAGAAGAGCTTCCATTCCCATGATGCACGCTTCATATTCAGCCATATTGTTAGTGACCGGGAATAACAATCATTTGCACATTGTGGTGACCTCGCCATTAGATGCTTCTATAACAATACCAGCTCCAACTCCATTTCTGTTGGCTGATCCATCAAAGTACAATTTCCAACCCCCTGTTTCGACACACAGCAAGTGCTCATCCGGAAACTCCAATTCCCATGACTCGTCATCTGTAATTGGATTTTCTGCCAGGAACTCTACCACAGCCCGACATTTGACCGTTTTCTTCGTTACAAACTCTGCATCCACACTAGACATCTGAATCAACCATTTGGACAGCCGTCCTTCTAGAGTAGGCGTTCTCTGCAGATACTTCAGAGGATCAATTTTGGCAACGAAAGTGACCCTAAAGGAATCAAAGTAAGGCCTCAACTTCTTTATCGACCACACTACTGCCATACACGTTTTCTCCACCAAATTGTACTTCTCCTCGATAGGCAGTAGTTTCTTGCTAATGTAATAAATGGCCTTTTCTACTCCAGCAGCGTCCGGCTGTACCAAAATTGCTCCAACTCCTGTATCCTCTGTAGACAAATACAGGATCAGAGGTTCTCCTGGTCTAGGCGAACTCAGCACTGGTGGATTCATCAAATACTTCTTTATGTGATCAAAGGCTTTCTGGCAGTCCTCATTCCACTTAACTGGCTGATTCTTCTTAAGTAGCTTGAAAATCGGAGCACAAGTGATGGATAACCTTGAAATAAACCTGCTGATATACTGGATTTTTCCCAAGAAGCTTCTCACCTGACATTCTATTCTTGGCGGTTCCATATCCTGAATGGCTTTTATTTTATCGGGGTCAACCTCAATTCCGTTAGGTCCTACAACAAAACCTAACAACTTCCCTTTTGTTACTCCGAATACGCACTTTTTGGGATTGAGTCTTAAGTTGTACTGCTTGACCCGTGCAAAGAACTTTTCTAGCATTTCTGCGTGCTCTTCCTGTGTTCTTGTCATGATCACCATATCATCCACATATACTTCCAATCCTTTATGGATCATGTCATGAAATAATGTTGTAGCCATTCTCTGATATGTTGGCCCGGCGTTCTTCAGTCCAAATGGCATCACTCTATAGCAAAAGGTACCAAAGTCCGTGGTGAAGGCAGTCTTGTGCTTGTCAATTAAGGCCATCAGTATTTGATTGTATCCGGAGAATCTGCCCATGATAGAATAACACCCCATTCCGGCAGCACTGTCGATCAAAACATCTATGTGCGGAAGTGGAAAGTCATCCTTAGGTGAGGCTTTGTTTAGGTCCCGGTAGTCAACACAGACCCTTATCCTCCCATCTTTCTTCAGCACGGAGACTATATTGGCCAACCATTCCGGATAGTGTACTACTTCCAAGAATCCTGCATCCAATTGCTTCTGGACCTCAGCTTTAATCTTATCTTGCCATTCTGGTCTGACCCGTCTCCTTTTCTGCTTCACCGGCTTAACACTTGGATCAGTAGGAATGAAGTGCTCTGCTATTGACCTGTCGATTCCTGGCATGTCAGCATAGCTCCAGCCAAATACCTCTGAATTTCTTCTGATACATTCTTGAAGATCCTGTCTATGTTCAGGTTTAAAGTCTGATCGGATTTTGATTATTTTAGGATCTTCAATGGTGCTTAAATTAAATGCAAAATGATGCAGTGCATTTATGTCAAATATGCGCGTGGTACAATCAATGCCATGAACGTGACAATCAGGAAAATAAGAAAACAAATAGTCAAAGTTCACTTCCATTGATTGAAATAATAAAGGGAAACCATCCATATTGTTCTCAAAACAAAAATCAGAAAAACAAAATACAGGATTAATTGCCTGCTCAATACATTCATCACAAGTGTTCTTTATTTCCTGAATCACTTCATCAGCATCTGCATCTTCTTTCTCTTCCGGGGTAGCTTCTGCTTTCTCCTCTTCCTCCTTTTCAAGCTTTATCATCTTCAGCGCCTTCCTCTTTGCTTCTTCGGCATCTTCAGCAGCTAATACCGACTGGAGGATCCATGCCTTGGCTTTCTGCTCTTGCACCATCTTGGAAGCTTCATCCCCAATCCCCAAAAAGTCTTCAAACTCAGATAATTTCTTTGACCATTCAGCTTCAGTGCCTGCTGGAACCATGCTCACCATGAATTCTGTGCCTTCAACCAGCTGTTCGAAGGAAGGTTCAGGAGACTTGATCAGTTGTTTTTCAAAGTCTGTCATGAAAATTTCCAGGCCAGGGTAGGTCTTCCCTCTACTCTGAAATTCCCCTGAAGCCTCGGGAACAAAGAAGATCTGATTCAGATTTGGCCCTCTAACCGGAGACCGGATCTCATGCTTCTCCTTCTTTTTGTTCTCTGAATATCCCAGCCCACGCCTATCTTGTTGTCCACATGCTGATGACAGAGGTTCAAACCTTCCTTGTAGCTCCCGTCCTAGCCCTTTGCCATACTACCACTGCATCTTTTTCATCATTTTCCTAGAAAAAGGACTCATTCTATTTACTGCACTCTTACTTCCATTAGTGGTCACATCAATCACCACCACCTGGAAACCAGACAAAGGCACTGCCGCCTCCAAGCCTTCTACAGTTGCAACATTTAGGTCCTCTTGCGTGTTAATAGTCACCACTTCTGTACCCCATGGAACTTTCACTTTTCTGTGCAGGGTGGACGGAATTGCACCTAAAGGATGGAGCCATGGCCTTCCCAACAATAGAGCATAGTTGGCCAGAATGTCAAGAACAACCACATCCACCCAGCTCTCTACAGCCCCTGTGGAGATCTTCGCTCTGAAAGTTCCTTTTGCGTTGCGCATAGTGTTGTCATAAGCTTTGAACACCATGTTAGATGGTTCAAGTTCTGACTCCTCAATTTTGAACTTGGATAGCATCTTCAATGGGCATACACATAAAGCTGATCCGTTATCCACCATTACATTTCGGGTGTCACGCCCATTAACGGCAATCTGAATGTATAAGGGCTTGAAGTGGCTTCTTCCTTCTGGCGGGAGGTCCGAATCAAAGAAAGTGATCTCGCCAATTCTGCGTTGCAGCACATTGATCATATCTACACTCTGGATCCGGGCAGGCACTCTGACAAAGGTCATGGCTTCCAACAAAGACTCCCTATGCTCTTTGGATGCTATCAGCAAATCCCATAATGAAATATCCGCCTTTGTCCTCTGCAACTGGCTCAACACTGAACTGGCAGTTACACCGCTGGGTACTCAATTTTGACTGCTCTCACCTACTTCGACAATCTTCTTTTGTGTTTTCACTACTTCCTCTTCTTTCTTCTTTTCTTTCGGCTCTTCTCCGCCCTTTTCTGTCGTCTTCTTTTTCATTGCATCAGCAGCAACTTCTTTTCCCTTAGCCTGCACATTGTTGTCGGGATTATATACTCGCCCACTTCGGGTTAAGCTCTGGATGCCTACTTCATTCACATCCTCTTCGCTGCTATAATACCATTGCTCTTCTTGATCGGCTAAGCTTTTCTGGATTGCGAGCTGGATCTGCTCGTCTTCATCCTCTGGTACATCGCCCATCTTTACAGTAATGCTCTTCTCAATCTCTATTTTCACGGGCCTCTTCCCTTGTTCTTCATCACTGCTACAATCGTCCCATATGTTTAGCATGGCACACATTCGTTCTTCCCACTCAGCCTCTGCCAACACAAGCTCTTCCGGCAATCCACTTCCGATTGCATTGATTGATCCACCCGACTAAGACTTGTGTGGTGGATAATTATACTGGTACTGGGGCAGCGGATTCTTCTTGGTGCTTGGCTTGTTCTTCTCGGAAGGCTTAGTGATTTTTCCGCCGTCAATCAGATCTTGAATGTCATGCCTCAACTTGAAACACTCATCAGTGGCATGCCCCTTACATTAGTGGTATTCACAATTTCGATCCATATACCTAGCCCGAATAGGTTTGGTCGGATTAGCTGGTAGCTTGGATAACACTCCATTCTTAATACAGGACCTCATTACTGTACTCAAAGGTCTTCCGAGGTCGGTGAATTCTCTTCTCACTCTTTCATTGACAGCCCCCCACTGTGTTATTACTTCCTGACTGATTCTGGTTGTTGCTTCCGACATTTCTGTCATTGTAGGAGGTCCAATAGTTGCCAAACCCTCTGTTCTTCTTCTTTTCCTCCTTATACAGCTCCTCTATGTTCAAACCAGCTCTTTGAACTAGAGCAAAATCAGTGAGAGGTTGGGTCAACATTCTCTCTCTAAAGAAGGGTAACAAGCTTCTACTGAAGATTCTGATTAGCTCTTAGTCCTTCGGCCTAGTCTGGACCATGTACAGCTTTGTTCTCCACCTCCTAAAATAGTCAGAAAAGCTTTCATCTTTCTCCTTTCTCAGACTCTCCAAATCACGTAAGCCAAATTCGTCACTATCATCAGTCCTAAAGTGCTTAAGAAAAGCGGCCTGCAGCTTGACCCAATTCTTCTGTATCTCCGTATCTAGACCATCATACCACCTCCGATAATTCTTATGTAGTGTTTGTGGGAATGTTCGTAAAACATCCTCCTCATTGTATCGGTTCATTTGAGAAACCCAGAGGAATTCAGACAGATGGGACCGGGGATCGTTATCTCCCTCAAACAAAGTGTGCTTGAACGTTTTGAACGAAGTGGAGCTGGTTAGGTGCAAGACATATTCGGTTATATGAAAGTTGGTGATCAGGTCCTTTTCCTTCACTACAGACATTTTCTCAACTTTGTCTTTCAGTTCAGCAAGCTGCTTGATTACATCATTCTCGACTGGGATAGTGTTACCCACAGAGGTCTGATTATCTGAAGTAGGTTCTGGCATTTGTCTCTCTTCAACCACAGGTTGGCTGCTTGATGTGGGAGGAGTCTGATTTTGTGCCCTATCTTGGCGAGAGCAGCAGCCACTATCTTTGCAATGGTTCTTATCTGGGCTTGAGAGAACCCGGTCTCATTTTCCATATCATCAGCCATTTCTACTGGATCTGAATCAGAATCTGAATCCGACAAACTTGAATAATCCACAGAACTGACTAGAGTAAACTCGGGGATTGGGGATGTTCTGACTAAGCGCTGACCAGGGTGCCGATTCCAAGATCTCGAAGTAGTTTCCTGGGAAGAATCAATTCTAACAACAAATGTCTGAGTTAAAGCAGGTCCTGCATGTATGCATGAGAAAATGAAAGCACATAGGATGAAAAATGCATTTCTAATGCGCTAAAGATCGGTATGGAAACAAGATCTCGATTTCAACGACTGGACCCGAAATTCGGTGTGAATAATATGGCAATAACTTATTTTGTATTTGAACATTTTGGGCATTATCTGTCGTCGACCGTTCCTTTTGGATTTACGATCAACTATTTTCTCTCATGTCCCTAACTTTTGCCTCGGAATGAAAGAATTTTCGAGCGGGATATCTTGTTATTTTTATTTCATTGTGTATTTTTTGTATCCTTACTTTTTGCCTTGGAACATATGGCCCCAAGCAGGATTTCATTTTATTTTGTCACAAGTTTTGTAATCTCTCACTTATTTTCAGATAATGCGAGAAATGTAAAAATACAAAGGAACTGCAACCTCCTTATATCTCCCTTTTCTTTTGGGTATAAATTCGCTATAAGTGATTGCATTATATTATTCAAAACGAATTTGAGATCCAGTCTCAAGACCAAGGTCAAACGGCCATACCGAAAATTAGCTCTTATTAATGCATGGCTGAAAAAGAAAATGTTACATGGTGCATGAATGTCACAACATATGCACAGTTTATAACATACAGGGGAACGGGAGTTGGGAAATGCATGCCTTCCAACCTTATTTCTCCCACACACGGATTCCGTTGGTATAAATTTCGACATCTGTTTCCTAGGAATTAGTCTAATCTCGAGAACCAACAGGCGGTTTTGAGATTGACGATATCAACTATCGGAAATGAATGCGACATAACAACAGCAAATAGAACCGGGTGTTTCCTTAAGGGAAGTAACTACGGTTTTTGACTATATGCATTGGCTTTAGTCTTATTAGGCTTACAAAGTCTGGGTTCCGCAAACAGGATTCGGGCTTTGTTGGGTACTAGGCTTGCGGTTGGTAGTAATGTTAATTCTCGGATGGATGCACCTAAAACGCGAGGTTTAGGCTAGATCCACCGTCAAAGTTAACACCAGTACCGAAGGGTAATATGGGTAGAAAGTGGTGAGAAGAGAGAAATGTGGCATGAATGCAAAAATCCTAAAAGGAGAAAATAAAGCAATTAAGCACATACGGACGATTAAAAATTTTCCATCGGCTTTTCTAATCAATTTTATTTAGAAAAAGTAGGCTTTTAGAGTCAATTCCTAATTGCAACCACTTAATTATTATTAAAAAAACCGGGGATTAGTGGATGCAGAATCCCCAGTGAAGTCGCCAATCTGTTTTCGCCCAATTGAGATCCCCAAAACCCCGGAAGGGACCTCGGAAAACTTCTTTCTGGATTATTATTTGAATTGGTGATTTTTTTTTTTTTTTTGGAAAAATGGTGATAAAAAAAACCTTTTGGGAATGCGATGCCGATAAATCGGTCTTATAAAATATTTGAGTCGCCACTCATTATTTCGGCAATGGGACCGTTTCCAATTTTATTTTATAAAAATGACTCCATTTAAACCCAATTTTTATTTAAGGCCAATTATTTGAAAAACTGGACAGGCGCACTGTGTGCGGTTCTAGGTAAGGGAATTGGGTACGTCGACCCGTTGGAAGCCGACGCCCGAAAAATCGGCCTCTTTTTACCTACAATTTCTAATTTATTTTATTTTAGAAAAGCCAATTTATTTAATTAAATCTAACCCGAATAAATCGAACCGAGTTCCTATGTGGAAAATTAATCAATCGTCCCAAATAGATTCATTTATTGCATTCATAACCATTCACAATCACATTCATCATCCACCCATGGCAAAAATAATTAAAAGACCCGCTCTTGCCTTATGGTTAAAGGCGGGCCACAAACCGGGTTTAATAATACAATTTAAACAATATAAATAATAAATCCTAAAATCTCAAAATCATAGTAATTTGTTTGATTTGATTAGAATACAATCTGCCCATTACTTGTCATTTCTTGAATTAAAATTAAACATTTATTTAATGTCATGAAATTAAAATAAAAAAATATCCTGGAACCCTAAACAGTTGTGTTACGCAGCTGTTCTATGAAGAATGGTTGCGTGACGGAACTCCTAGTTGCGTGACGCATCTGTTCGTGACTTTATCAAAATTTCCAGATTCATTGATTATTCATTTAAAACATGATGTTAAATAAAAATATAAAAAAAAACAAAATAAAAACTATGCGCACGAACAGTTCCGTCACGCAGGTGGTCCAAGCAAAGTCACCTCCTTTTGGACATGAACAGTTGCGTCACGCAGGTAGTAGCTGCGTGATGCAGCTGCTCTGGTCCGTAACTACCTTTCAAACTACTCTTTTCACGTGTTCTTTTTTTATTAACAGGTGTTTAATATAACCCAGAAATACTCAATAACAGGCAGAATGTTACTTAATCAAAACAAAACTAATCAAATACTAAGAAAATAAGATATTCCACAAATAACAACTAAAAATGAAAAGGAAGGTTTAGATGGTTACCTAACTGTGAATACTCAAATTTTGAGGCTCAAAAAGCTTGTTTTCTCGGACTACAAACAGTCCGGCGGGACCGGAGGCCATTCGAAAAAGTTCACCGAAAGTATGCCAATATGGTACTTGAAACGTCCGGAAAATTACGAGGATCGTAGAACTGGTCCCAGAATATTTTTTGGAGGTACGGAACTCCCGAAAAAGCCTTTGGAATGAAAAACTAGCGAGTGGACAGCAGCCGCCGTCCACGGCGGCAGCGCCTGCCCTCCAGCCCGGGTTTCCCTATAAATACACCCCCGAATCGACAGTTTTAGGCACTCGGTCTGTGTTGACGGACGCTCTCTTCTCCCCTACGCTCCTTGCGGTTCTTTTACTGCTTTTCTGCATTTAGTGTAGGCTTTTGTTACTCTACTGTTGTGATATTTGGTCACTTAATTAAATTAATTTTAATTAAATATTCCCCAAACGAGGAGCTTAATCTGGAATTTTCAAGCTGAAGCTAAGAAGCGGCCGCCGATTAACTCAGGTAATAACGAAACTCTGCCCATTTAATTTCAGCATTTTGTGCATATTCTCTTCTACTCCAATTCTGAATTAAACTGCTGAATAAATGCATTCACGTCATCAATTTGGCAAATTGATTAAGCTTAAATGCCCTGTTAATTAATAATCGTGGTGTTAAAGCATAAATCCGACAATATTGGCTAAAGTATCTGGTCAATTAATGACTACGGTATAATCGTCTTTATTTCGAACAGTCCGGCTTAAGTCCAATTAATCAATAATTGTGGCTAAATAGCCTTAATTAATCACATTTTTTTTGGCAATAAATTGCTTATATTGCAATTCAATTGATCACTTTTGGCAAACAAATTGCCTATAAATAAGATTAGCCATTTTGAGCGACAAATCGCTTAAATCGAAGCTTTGGCAAAATGCCTTGAATTAATCAATCTTTTGGCTAAAAGCCTTAAATCAATCATTTTGGCGACAATCGCCCAATCAATTTTTGGCAAACAAATTGCCTAAATCAACCATTTTGGCAACAAAAAGCCCAAACATCAATTTTTGGCAACAAAAAGCCCAAACATCAATTTTTGGCAATAAATTGCCCAATCAACCATTTTGGCGACAAAAAGCCCAAATATTAATTTTTGGCAATAAATTGCCCAATCAATAATCACTTTTGGCAAACAAATCGCCTAAATCACATCAACTTTTGGCAACAAATTGCCTAAATCAATCTTTAAATCAATACTTTTGGCAACAAACGCCTAATCAAATCAATCAATTCTTTGGCAAAATGCCTAAACAAAATGCACGAATCATACACACACTCATGCATTAAGCATACCCATTCAAAGCCCTTTAAAAAAGGCCTATCGAACTACGTCGACTTTGATCTTCCATTCAAACGGAAGTACGTAGGCACGTTTGGGATTTAACCCCGAGCGGCAAGTCGAAATCACTTAAACATTTCATTGGTCCAATTACATCATTTACCTTGCAAAGCATTCATTCATTGGTTAGTTCATCAACATGACACGGTCTCGGGATCCACCTCGGGTTCGCAAACTATGCCTTAAGCATTGGGATAATTAATCTAGTAATTAGGTTAATTAAAATTGGAGTCAACTTAGGGTTTTTTCCTAGTTTACCCTAAAATAATTAAACAAGGTGGCGACTCACACATTCACGTGCATTTCTGCCCTTAGTCATATTCATTATATGCCTATTTTTGGGGGAGGGGTTCACAGTTTGGCGACTCTGCTGTGGAGTTATGTAATCATTTTGCATAAAGTGGACTACAATTGCTGCATCAACTAACCTGCCCTTCTTCAGGGTATTATTTTGTTGTGCTTTGTTTTGTACAGGTACCCTAACACGAATCAAGTGTTCTTTCTTTAAGAATACTTGATAAGGAAATTTGGACTTAATTGTAAAATTTAATGAAAACATTTAAATTTGTTGATTTATTTGCACGATTGAGAATCTTTTTCTCCATTGCATAAAAAACGAATTTCAAATGAATTTCTTCTCTTCTGTTCAAACTTATGAGTCTGGATAGCAAGTAGCGCTGATCGGCAGGTCTCCTTGATTATGTCAACGGACAGCCAAAGCGTCCTCCCTGTTACCGCAAACCATCCCTAATCCTTTTTGGGGTGACCCATGAGTATGCTTACTGTCGAACCCACGCGAAACTCCTTGTTTCACATGTGGTTAGGTATATCCATGCTCAAGGTTCAAGGGTCCCTTTATAAGCCTATTTTCTATTTGTGTCACAGCCTATAGTACCTATCCTTTAGGGCTGTATGTACCCAATGCTTGAAGTATCTCATTAAAATGGATTATGACGTGTTGTTGTGCGCATTCACCACATATCATAAACATTGAATAAACACAAAAAGAACACAACACATTCTTTTGTTTTTTTTAGTCATGCATAGTTGGACAAAGAGTCGATCTACCTCACATCAGCTACCCTGATACACGAACCACTATACCCTAATCCAATTACCCTTATACTTACCCACTGTTCAAGTGCCAACATCAGTGCCAGTCACACCTACGGTACCATCCCCAACATCACTAGCTTCACCAGCTACACCAGCTTCACCTACAACTCCAACAACCCCACCTGCATCAATGGCATCAATCTCTGACATCCAAAACCTTATGAGCCAACTGGAGAAGACAAAGGGCCAGCCTCTCTTTCAGGTCAACCCTGAGAATGCCAACCTGCCCCTCTCAGGATTTCAATATGACACAGTATAGTGCATAGAGGGAAAAACTGCAAACTCTCGAATTCTCTTTGATTTCGGGACGATGCAAATAAACTGCATAGTGCCTTTGATGCTGAAAATGTCCTACCTGCCGGGAATGGTTATGGCAAGGTCCGGAAAGACATACCCCGCACTGCAAGCTTGGGAATGTCCAGTGAATAAAGGGACTTTTGGGCTAGGATATGAGCCCACTGATGAAGACCTGGCCGGAAGGACCAGGAGAAGAAGGAGAAAGACACAAATGTGGCCATACTTTTTGACTTTGAATGGTCACTTCTGCAAACCGGGAGAAACGATTCCTTATCGTGGCTTCCAAGAACCATTTTACTGCCTGACTGTTAAGAAGATGCTGCCTGGGTTAGAAATATTCTCATGTCTGGGGCAATAAGCCCGAAACAATAACTGAACTGGAAGTGGAAGACTTCATGCAGCCCAGTCTCTTTGACAAGGTTGCGGTCATTACAAGAAATGATGGGAACCAAGACCTGCTGAGCCTGATCAAGCCGTACAAAGGGCCTCTCACCAACTGGTACGCCGAGGAGGAGCACGCTGCTAATAAACCCCCTCCCGAGTCAAACCTAGAGTCAAAGTCTGTAATCAAGTCCTGTACTGAGTCTGAGTCTGACCCCGAGTTTGAAACCGAGTCAGAGTCCAGTTTCAGTTCTGAGTCGTCCGTGTCGGATTTAGAAAATCCAGACTTCAAATTTGATGTAATTTTTGAGGACGATTCCGTCCTAATTAATAAGAGCTGGCAAATTATTGGCTACCCCGCGTGTCTATCTTTCCAAGCATTTCCAAGCAAAAATAATGAAAATCAAATAAACGAAATAAAAAATGAAAAAGAAAAAAAAAAATTAACAAAGAAGAAAATGAACATACATACATTGCATCTGACTGTGTGAACAGGGAACAAGTCATTGAATGCTTGAAAAAGTTTGCCGGTTGCTTCATGTGGAAGGCAAGTGAAGTCACGGGAATTGACCTGACAATAGCGGTGCACAAGATTCCAGTATACCCTGAGGCTAAGCCAGTAAAACATAAGCTAAGAATGCTGAAAACAGAATGGTCCTTGAAAATCAAGGAGGAAGTAGCCAAGCAACTGGAGAATAAGTTCATAGAACCCATTGCCTACCCGACGTGGTTAGCGAATATTGTGCCGGTGCCGAAGAAAGATGGCAAAGTTAGAATGTGTGTGGATTACCGGGATTTGAATAAAGCATGTCCGAAGGACGACTTCCCCCTGCCGCATATTGACTTGTTGGTGGACTGAATGGCTGGACACGAGATGGTCTCCTTGACCGACCTTGCTGTCGGATACAATCAAATAATGATGCATTTGCCAGACAAAGAGAAAACGACATTCATCATGGAGTGGGGAACCTACTGCTACAGGGTTATGCGTTTTGGGCTCAAAAATGCCGGGGCAACCTATCAAAGAATGGCAACGACCATCTTCCATGACATGATTCACAAAGAAGTAGAAGTGTATGTGGACGATATGGTTGTTAAATCAAAAACAGCTAAAGAACATACAACAGCACTTGAGAAGTTCTTCCTTAGACTTTGAAAGTACAATTTAAAGCTCAACCCGGCGAAATGTCTGTTTGGAGCTACATCCGGAGTATTTCTGGGGCATATGGTCAGTCGGAAGGGCATAGAGATTGACCCTTCAAAAGCCAAAGCCATTCTGGAAATGCCAGCACTGAAGACGAAAAAAGAAGTTTGGGGTTTCCTGGGAAGGCTACAGTACATCAGCCGGTTCATCAATCAATTGGCCAATACTTGTGGTCCGATTTTCAAATTACTCAGGAAAGGAGTAGCCATCAAATGGAATGAGGATTGTCAGAAAGCTTTTGACCAAGTCAAGCAATATCTGTTATCCCCGCCAGTTTTACAGCCACCAAGGCTAGGAAAGCCTTTGCTATTGTACCTATCAGTGACAGAAGAAGCGATGGGTGCAATGCTAACTCAACAAGAAGAAGATACAAGGGTAGAAAATGCCGTGTATTACCTCAACAAAAGGATGCTCGACTACGAGCTAAAATACAATAAGATAGAGAAGTTGTGTCTGGCTCTAGTTTGGGCTTGTACAAAGCTGCAGCACTACCTCTCGTCCTACACCACATACGTTATTTCTGAATCGAACCCCTTGAAATTCCTTATGGAGAGGCCGGTTCTTGACAGTAAGATGGCTAAGTGGGTGTCGGTGCTCGCAGCCTATGATTTAAAATTTGTACAACGGAAGGCAGTGAAAGGCGGAGCCTTGGCTGATCAATTAGCAGAATTACCGGTCGAAGACCAAATGCCGGAGGTAGAATTTCCTGATGAAGACTTGTTGAGCTTGGAAAGTGAAGTCTGGGAAATGTACTCCTATGGAGCTTCAAACTACCATGGAAATGGGGTTGGAGTCGTATTCAAAACTCCTTGTGGAGAATACGTCCCAATCGCAGTCAAATTAGATTTCGACTGCACCAACAATGAAGCTGAGTATGAAGCTTGCATAAAGGGGTTAGAAGCAGCCCTGGAAAAGGAAATAAAGGTCCTCAAGGTTTTTGGGGATTCTAATTTAATAGTCTCCCAAGCTTTGAGAAAATGGAAAATTAAAGAAGAGCGTTTGGTTCCTTACCTACAACGCTTGGACGAATTGGCTCAGCAATTTGAGGATTTATCCTTCCACTACTTGCCACGAGCCAAAAATTAGTTTGCTGATGCTCTGGCTACTTTATCTTCCATGGTCAATGTAGAGGGGAATCAAATTATTCGACCTTTGACAGTTCGGCTGCAGAAACAACTAGCACATATCATGAATTTGGGGGATGACAAGCCCTGGTATTGGGATATACAGAATTATCTTCAGAATGAAGCCTACCCGGAGGGATCCACCAAACTCAAAGTTTACCAGAGAAGAATGGCACGGCATTTTAATAAGTAGGTCAAAGACCGAAAACTGGAAGAAGGTTGTTTGGTCCTGAAGGAAATTAGACAACCAATCATAGACCCACGTGGGAAGTTTCGTCCTCATTGGGCTGGACCCTATGTGTTGAAGAAAATATTGTCTGGCGGAGCCGTCATTTTGACTGATTTGGATGGTTTGGAATTCACGAATCCATGTAATTTAGATCAGTTAAAAAGATATTTTGTATAATAAGCATTGCATAATGTAAAAAAGAGCTACATTAGACCTGATTCTCCTCGAAAAAAGAGAAATTATGTATCGGAGATATGTAGGCAACCCTCTTTGGGCGCGGTCTAAACATTAATGAGAAAATCATTTCATAATTCATTCTTCTTTGCCAAAAAAAAAAAAAAAGAAAAGAAAAAAAAAGAGAGAAAAACCCGCTAAGTCGAAAACCTGAAAGGGCGGCTTAGGCAAAAGTCGAGGCCCGCTAAGTTGAAAACCCGAAAAGGGCGGCTTAGGCAAAAATTAGAGCTTGAATAAATAAAGTTGGAAAATGCTTGGAAAGCTTAAAAGTCGAATGACATTCCCAATTAAAGCAATAAAGTCAAACAGTCCGAAGTCAAGCAGAAAGCGAAAGAGTCCAAGAAAAATAAATAAATAATGAAGTCTAAGTCCAAGTCCCAAAAAAAAAAAAAAAAATGAAACATACATCCAAAGCCAAAGAACAAAATCCAAAATCTAAAGTCAAAGTCCCAAATAAAAAGTCAAAAAAGTCAAAATAAGGGAAAAAACAATAAAAGTCCAAAAGCCTATAAGAGTCTAGGTGTCCCGTCGCCTCCGTGGGGCAACATCCTCCGAGTCATCCCTAGCTGCTGAACTCTCTCCAACCTCGCCTGTTCGAGGAGCCAACACAATCTCCTCATCAGTCCCAACCTCATTATCAGCGTCAGCCTGAGCCCAACCTTCAAGTGCACTCAGCAGTGCGTTCCTCCTTGGCCTTTCAACCGTCCAGACAACGGCAATGAACCAGGTCCGATACTCAGGAGAAGTCTAGACACCGGCAGGATTAGGTAAAGGCCTAACCATGTGATGGTCTCTAACCCAAGCCCTAAGGACGGCTCGGGTAACACCCGGAGTGATGGCTGAATCAGCTGAAGTGCCATCTACAATTGGGACAGTCCGATCTATCCCCATCTGCCTCAAAACGCGCGAAGCGCAGTACCAAGTACAATGTGTAAGGCCTAAAAGGTAAACCCGAGTATGGCGAGAGCCAACCTGGATAAAACGGGTGATGTCATACCAGGAAATGTACCACAGTACCTCATTTGGACCCAGCTCAATCAGCCATGAGGTCCATGCATTAGTAGACGGATGAGTGATCAGGATCCTCCGCATACGATACCGAGAGGGGTTGTAAGGCAAGAAAGTAGGAGCAGCAACCACTTGGAGGTGGCCACCTGAGTAGCCGTCAGCTCTCCCTGCCTGTATCTAGCATAAATGTCGGGGGCCTGGAGGGATAACCAACGTCTGTAAATGCTCAAAACGGGAGTAGTAGAGCTTAGCCTGACAATCCGGGGCAGGTCGATCCCTATCAGCTCAACCATCCGGTCAGGAGAGACCTCAGTCCTCCAGTCATTATACAGCTCGATCGGCCGAATGTCAAAAGGAATCCCGAAGATCATCGAAAAATCAGTGGGGGTCATTGTCATCTCACCCCAAGGGAAATGGAAAGTATTGGTGGTGTCCCACCATCTCTCGGCCAACGCGCCCAGTAAGTCCTTGTAATTGTGCCAAGCCATCTCAAGATGTCTTAAAAAGTCCAGATGAGAGGGACTGATAATGGCTCCGACCGGGTTGTTGTGGTCGAGTATCTTGACCGGGATTTCAGCAACAGAGGTCTCGCCTACGTCCAATCTAATGTGTGGATCCTAAAAGGTAAAGCAGACTACGAGTTATTCCTTAGTTCCTTACTAAGGGTAGTATCTTAATTCTATCCTAACATGCATGCTAATAAAACAGTAAGTAAAGAAACATAAAAAAAAAAAAAGTCGCAATTTGGCCACAAAGGCCCAGAAGTTCATATTTTGGCACCACACTTTGGTCACAAACGCCCAAAAATTCGCAATTTGGCCATAAAGGCCCAAAAGTTCACATTTTGGCCCCTAAGGCCCAAAAATTCCTAATTTAGCTCCAAAGGCCCAAAAAATGCCCAATTTTGCCACAAAGGCCCAAAAGTTCACATTTTGGCCCCTAAGGCCCAAAAATTCCCAATTTGGCCCCAAAGGCCCAAAAGTTCACAATTTGGCCACAAAAGGCCCAAAAGTTCACATTTTGGCACCTAAGGCCCAAAAATTCCTAATTTGGCCCCAAAGGCCCAAAAAATGCCCAATTTGGCCACAAAGGCCCAAAAGTTCACATTTTGGCCCCTAAGGCCCAAAAATTCCTAATTTGGCCCCAAAGGCCCAAAAGTTCACAATTTGGCCACAAAGGCCCAAAAGTTCACATTTTGGCCCCTAAGGCCCAAAAATTCCCAATTTGGCCCCAAAGGCCCAAAAAATGTCCAATTTGGCCACAAAGGCCAAAAAGTTCACATTTTGGCCCCTAAGGCCCAAAAATTCTCAATTTGGCGCCAAAGGCCCAAAAGTTCACAATTTGGCCACAAAGGCCCAAAAATTCACATTTTGGCCTCTAAGGCCCAAAAATTCCCAATTTGGCCCCAAAGGCCCAAAAGTTTACAATTTGGCCACAAAAGGCCCAAAAGTTCACATTTTGGCTCCTAAGGCCCAAAAATTCCCAATTTGGCCCCAAAGGCCCAAAAGTTCACATTTTTGCCCCTAAGGCCCAAAAATTTTCAATTTGGCCCCAAAGGCCCAAAAAATGCCCAATTTGGCCACAAAGGCCCAAAAGTTCACATTTTGGCCCCTAAGGCCCAAAAATTTTCAATTTGGCCCCAAAGGCCCAAAAGTTCACAATTTGGCCACAAAGGCCCAAAAGTTCACATTTTGGCCCCTAAGGCCAAAAATTCCCAATTTGGCCCCAAAGGCCCAAAAAATGCCCAATTTGGCCATAAAGGCCCAAAAATTCACATTTTGGCCCCTAAGGCCCAAAAAAAAAAAGAAAAAATAATAAATAAACAAATAAAAGTGAAAGGGAGCTTACCTGGGCATAGACGCCAGTTACGGAGGCGTGAGTGTCAGCGTCTGCCGTGACATTGACTTCGTCGAGGGAAATTCCCAGAGACTCCAGAAAATCCTCGTCGTTAAGATCTGAGGAAACCATGGAGGAAGGAAGCTTTGAAGCTTTGGAAATTGAGAGAATTTTGAGAGAGATCTTTGAGTTGGAAAGTTTAAAATGAATGTAGAAGTGAAACTTCAACTATTTATAAGGAAATAGCCAAAAGACGGGTCTTCTGGACGCGTCCGATTTTCGCCGTCAAAATTTGTTTTTCAAACAACCACCGATGCCCATAAATCATTTTTATAGTTGCCAGTGGGGGGCAACTATGAATACTCAAATTTTGAGGCTCAAAAAGCCTGTTTTCTCGGACTGCAAATAGTCCGGCCGGACCGGAGGCCATTCAGAAAAGTTCACCGAAAGTATGCCAATATGGTACTTGAAACGTCCGAAAAATTACGAGGATCGCAGAACTGGTCCCGTAATATTTTTTGGAGGTACGGAACTCCCGAAAAAGCCTTTGGAACGAAAAACTAGCGAGTGGACGGCAGCCGCCGTCCACGGCGGCAGCTACTGCCCTACATGGCGGTCGCTACCGCCCTCCACAGTAGCGGCGCCCGCCCTCCAGCCCGGGTTTCCCTATAAATACACCCCTGAATCGACAGTTTTAGGCACTCGGTCTGTGTTGACGGACGCTCTCTTCTCCCCTACGCTCCTTGCGGTTTTTTTACTGCTTTTCTGCATTTAGTGTAGGCTTTTATTACTCTGCTGTTGTGATATTTGGTCACTTAATTAAATTAATTTTAATTAAATATTCCCCAAACGAGGAGCTTAATCTGAAATTTTCAAGCTGAAGCTAAGAAGCGGCCGCCGATTAACTCAGGTAATAACGAAACTCTGCCCATTTAATTTCAGCATTTTGTGCAATTCTGAATTAAACTGCTGCATAAATGCATTCACGTCATCAATTTGGCAAATTGATTAAGCTTAAATGCCCGGTTAATTAATAATCGTGGTGTTAAAGCCTAAATCCGACAATATTGGCTAAAGTATCTGGTCAATTAATGACTACGGTATAATCGCCTTTATTTCGAACAGTCCGGCTTAAGTCCAATTAATCAATAATTGTGGCTAAATAGCCTTAATTAACCACATTTTTTTGGCAATAAATTGCTTATATTGCAATTCAATTGATCACTTTTGGCAAACAAATTGCCTATAAATAAGATTAGCCATTTTTAGCGACAAATCGCTTAAATCGAAGCTTTGGCAAAATGCCTTGAATTAATCAATCTTTTGGCTAAAAGCCTTAAATCAATCATTTTGGCGACAATCGCCCAATCAATTTTTGGCAAACAAATTGCCTAAATCTACCATTTTGGCAACAAAAAGCCCAAACATCAATTTTTGGCAACAAAAAGCCCAAACATCAATTTTTGGCAATAAATTGCCCAATCAACCATTTTGGCGACAAAAAGCCCGAATATCAATTTTTGGCAATAAATTGCCCAATCAATAATCACTTTTGGCAAACAAATTGCCTAAATCACATTAACTTTTGGCAACAAATTGCCTAAATCAATCTTTTTGGCTAAAAGCCTTAAATCAACACTTTTGGCAACAACGCCTAATCAAATCAATCAATTCTTTGGCAAAATGCCTAAACAAAATGCACGAAGCATACACACACTCATGCATTAAGCATACCCATTCTAAGCCCTTTAAAAAAGGCCTATCGAACTACGTCGACTTTGATCTTCCATTCAAACGGAAGTACGTAGGCACGTTTGGGATTTAACCCCGAGAGGCAAGTCGAAATCACTTAAACATTTCATTGGTCCAATTACATCATTTACCTTGCAAAGCATTCATTCATTGGTTAGTTCATCAACATGACACGGTCTCAGGATCCACCTCGGGTTCGCAAACTATGCCTTAAGCATTGGGATAATTAATCTAGTAATTAGGTTAATTAAAATTGGAGTCAACTTAGGGTTTTTTCCTAGTTTACCCTAAAATAATTAAACAAGGTGGCGACTCACACATTCACGTGCATTTCTGCCCTTAGTCATATTCATTATATGCCTATTTTTGGGGGAGGGGTTCACACTAACCCTCAGATTCGAGGATTGCATACAGTTTAGAGGATTTAGGAATGTAGCTCCACGATCCCAGAAGTGTTTGTTAACTAACAAATTTTAACAATAAAAACTTTCTTTTCTTTCCTTTTCTCTCTTTTCTCTTTTTTATGACTTTTTTTGCTTAGTGTTTTTAATCTATTATATCTAATAGCTTGATCTTCCTCAAAGAAACTCACTGGAGTTCTTGGGGAAAACCCTAGCCGCATAAAGCCCTAGAAATCTTTCTAAGTCCAAAATGCCAAAGTCTAGAGAAAAGTAAAAAAAGTCCCGTTTAAAACACAAAATGTTGTATTTATATGGGTAGGGCAACAGAACAGAGCTGCATCACGCAGGTATCAGCTGCATAACGGACCCGCGAACTGCGTGATGCAGCTTACTTTTCATACAGTTGCCGCGTATCCATACAAACAGTGCAGACCGTTACACGGGCCTGTCCAAATGATGTCATCCTGGTTAGAGTTGCGTGACACAACTATGAGTGTCGTCACGCAGGTGATAGCTGCGTGACGTAACCCTAACGCAGGTTAGACTCTTTGAACCGGTTTAAATCAATTTTTGGTTAAAAACGCTTCTGGTTGACCGTGATTCCCTATTCCGCATCCTTATATCATCATTGGGTTAGGCAGGGGCATAAAAACACGCGTCAACAAATTGTTTTTCAATTTCAATATTTGGGTTATCTTTTTAGTATGTTTTTTTTAGTTCATAGCTTGGATAAACTTCACCACCCGGCTTCCTTATATTGTCTCCCATCAACGATGGTACTTTTCTCCACTTTCTATTCTTTATTGAAGTTTCCATAATACCCTAAGTTTGGGGAATCGCATCTAGCTCATTGAGGACAATGTGCTCAATTAAGTTGGGGGGAAGACGTTTTATCTAAACTATAAAATTCTAATAAATTTTTATTTTATTTTAGTAAATAAAATAAGTATGGAATAATCATGATCGAATTTAATAATTTATCTTAAATTCATTAGCCTTCGATTGAATTAATTGTATTTCCAAAGTTAATTGCTTTTAACCAAAATTTATATTTTTAACTCAACATACTTCTTTGATTTAACCATTTGTTTCTAAGATTATAAACAGTAACCTTTGTTTAGCATACATGTGTGTTTCAAATCAATAAAGGATGAAGGTATTATGAGAGAAAAAGCAAGATTAAAGGAATAATGGAAATCCGTCTAAATAAAGTGGTATGGAGCATAAAATGCAACTACTTATTGCTTATATTCCCATAAATACATATATATATAAGTGGTATGGAGCATAAAATGCAACTACAAAAGAAGCAAAAGGTGAGAAGTGGTATGGAGCATAAAATGCAACCACTTTGTGTAATAGAAATAGGTTACCTAAAAATACCTTGAGATGAGAAATATTACATGTGAGCTAAATTTGTCCTATGTACTTACTATTCTAAAGAAGGAGACAAAAATCTTGTTAACTTATGTTTAATAAAAAGAATATGTTCTATTGAAAATTAAAATTTTTAGAAAATAATTAACAAAGGAAACCTATAATTTATTCTTATGTTAATAATTTGGATATTTATTAAATTCACGAATAATTATTCCATACTATTTCAAGGGAATTTTATTGCTTGAGGACAAGCAATAATTTAAGTTTGGGAAATTTTGATAGTGTTAATTTTTATAGTGTTTTTATTGTAATTTTCACTAAGATTTCTAGTATTTTTAATTTATCTAAATTAGTTTTATGTAATATTGTTATGTTTTTATTTAAAAAGCTTTCTTGAAACACAACTCACTTGATTTGGAGGAAAATTGTAGGATTTTGCAAGAAAAATAAAAAACATAAGGCAAAATATATTTAGCACGCTCCAGCCCGTGCTAATCAGCACGACCGTGCCAAATGCAAGGCAAAACAAGCAAAGATGCAGAGGCGCACATGCCCCAGCCCATGCTGAGCCGCATGCCCATGCCACAACTGCCAGAGACTTCCAGAGAGATGCACGCCCCAGGCCGTGCCAAGGCGCACGCCCGTGCGTGCACTGGAGATAGAAACTTGGCCCGTGCAGCTAAAGCACGCCCATGCTGAGAGTCCCAAACTTCCAGAGCCTGGCACGCCCCAGACCGTGCCAGGCAGCACGCCCGTGCCAAGCAAGAAATCCTGAATTTGAGTAAAAAATTGCCAACTAATTCCTACCATTTTCACAAGATACTTTGGATACTCTCTTCCCATGCCAGTCAAACTTCAACCATATGCACTTGGAAAGCCATAATTGAGAGTAATTTATGGCTTGATTTAGAACTTTTCCACCTCACAAAGTTGGACTTTACTCATTAAAGCATATGGATTGGTCCCCCAAGAAGTCTATATAAAGAGGGGAAGAGGCCATTCCACAGGCATCCCATCCCACACATTACACTACACTCCACTCTTTCTTTCTCTCCTAGCTTTGTATATAGTTTATTGTTAGAAGTTGAGTATTCAAGAGTTGTGCAAAGTTTCAAGGAAGCCATCCAAGCAACTTATCACTAGTTCTTATTTCTAAACTCTTAATCTTGTTTATTTCTTTTATTATCCTTATTGATTATGGAATATTTATCAAGTATTGTTGAGTTTTATTTAAGTACTATGTGTAACGAAACTCTTATACTAGGGGGTTTGATGTAGCTTAATCTCTTTTCCAATTTATGCAATTAGATTTATTTTTCCTTATTCAAGTTATGATTTATTAATGAACTTAATGCTTCTAGGCAGAATTTTCCCCTAGATCGATTTGTCTCAATTATCACTATCGGAAGAAGGATTTTTGATATGAAAAGGTTAATAAAACCCATGAGAATAATAACTTGATGCGGAAGCTATATGGTTTGATTCATGGGGGGTTTTATGATTTATCAACCTTAAATTGTAAATTCGTAAACAACTACATAACTTAATGATTTAATTCATATTTGATTGCGCTATTGGAAGATAGGTAATTAAATGGAATTAAAATAGCAAGCAATACATCGGAAGAGCTTGTTAGTGAATTCAGAATTGTTTCCCCTACTTGAATAATTAAATTGATTAATGAACTAATGAAATAAATTGGATAGAATTAAGTGAAATCAAAACCCCTAGTAGTTTCAATTCCTTGATTTCTTTTAATCAATTTTTGTTTACTTGACTCTTGTTTATTTTACATTTATAAAAATAATTCTCTCAATTATCGTTTAAATAATAACGAGATAACATAATTTTGGTACTTGGATTATAATCCTCGTGGGAACGATATCTTACTCATCATATATTACTTGTAGCAATTCGTACACTTGCGAATTAAGCTGTCAATTTGTTGTTTTTGGTGTGAAATTCAGGCCTTTTGAATATGTGAGTAGTTGGCTAAGGAGCTGGAGAATACATTTGGAAGAGAAAAGGACTTCAGCAACAGTCAAGAAAGAAGTTCAACTGAAGAGGAATTAAGCTAAAGGACATCAAGTTTACATGTAACACCTACCATCTTACTTGTATGAACGAATAAGAACTACGTGGACCTAATCCTCCTTTTTTAATTAAAAAAATTGGGGGTACGTAGGCAGCTTTCTGAGTGCGGTCCAAATATTAATTTCCTTCAAAAAATGAATAGGGTATGGCAATGAGAGGGCAAGTAAATATACTCGCACTAATACTGTAGAACAAGCCAGGGAAAAGAAAAAGGTAATTTGTGCTTAAAATATTTGTCCTTGTTAGTGAAAAAAGTTTCTTAATTTAACCTCTCATTGTCACTTAAAACTTTTAAAAAGCAAGATGCAGTTGAACTTTTATATTGACAATATTTGCTTGTCTTTTTTGGCAAGCACAATATGGCTTTAACCTGATCAGGGGTAGCTTGAAACTGTAAAATGTTCTTATTCGTTTTAGCTTGTTAAATCAATTCTCTAAGAAGTAATGGCGGTATCTTTTCAATTGGAACAAGAGTTTATTGGATGCAAACATGTTCTCTTCTCTCAAAAATAATGCAAAGTCATCTTTAGGGGATGCATGAAGTTGCAGAAATACCACCACACTTCCTGTCGGATTCAGAGAAACAAGTAAATGAAAGGGAAAATAATAAGAGGTTTGTGGGCAATAAGGGTAGATTTCAAAGCAAGCATGATAAAAGAGTTGCAATTCTTAGATATTTACATTGTTTTTAGATATTTAGTTAGCTATGCTAAAGTGTTAAGTGTGTGAGTTAGTTAATCATTATAGACTTCTTCCAAAAAAAGATTTGTATAAGAATGTTTTCATTGCTAGCTCAGATTTATATCGAATGAAGATATATTGAGAATTTTTATTCCAAGTTTCGTTAGATAAAACGTTACAAAGCACATAAAACTAACAGAACATGCATTGTATGAGAAGATTGCAGGGTATGAGTAAGATCATCTAACATGCCTTGCTGCTCCATCATCTTCTTCAGTTCTTCTCAAATAGCATCTTATAAACGCAATACCACCAAACACATAATTACACTAGTAACTAATATCCATAACGGAATTCATTCGCTAATGGAGCAACTCCAAGCTGCACACCCTAAAATGACAATTGCAATTGGAACCATAATTTTGCCAAAACCACGTATGAACTTCTTCATATTTTCTTTAGCATTGTATAGTGAATTATCAATTTGTTGGTTTGAACTAGATATTTTATAATGGGAAAAACCAGCAATCAAAAGTTTGTGTAATTACGAAAAATTTTTATACATGTATATAGATAGATCAAATTGATTATTTTAGAATCAATTATTATCAAGTTCGATTATAAATGCGCAAAAGAAAATATTTAAATATAATGCTTTTGGCAAAAAAAAGTAGTAGGAAATATATGATAGGTATTATTTTTATTGTTTTTTAATATAGTTTTTATTAGGAATTTTAGTATTTTTAATTACTTTAATTGGTTTTTATTTAGTTTTATTTTTATTTTTGTTTAAAGCTTCCTTAAATCACATCTCGTTTGATCTTGAGGAATTTTATAGCATTTTTATAGAAAACTAGCCAAAAATGCAGGAAAGAGTGTACTAAGCAAAAAGACTGGCATGCCCTGGGCGTGTTATCGAGCACCCCGTGCTGTGTTCAAGATAAATTCAATTGAGGTTCAGATGCTAGCATGCCCCAGCTGTGCCAGAGAGCATGCATGTGCTTAAAGAAGCTGTCAATCCGTAAGCGTGTTCACCCCGTCACGGTCCGTGCTGCAACCACCTTGAGGACTTAGAGCCTAGCACGTCCAAACCATGCCAGATAGTGTGCCCGTGCTTAAGACCAGATTTTGCATTGGGCCAAGAACGTCAGCTCTAGACTGTGCAGCTTACATGGACCTGCACGAAATGCTTTCTGACGTGCCAATCAAGCTTAAAATCTATCAAGCCGCTGGGAAAATATTAATTTGGAAGAAATACAAATTACATGAGAATAATAACTTGATGCGGAAGCTATATGGTTTGACTCATGGAGGGTTTTCATAAGTTAACAACCTTAGGTTATGAATTCATAAATAAAGCATAAAACTTAATGATTTAATTTATGTTTGATTGCACTATTGGAAGATAGGTAATTAGACCGGTTAAAATAACTAATAATACATCGAGATAGCTTGTTAGTGATTTTAGGGTTGTTTCCCGTACTTGAACAATTAAAATTGATTATCAAACTAATGAAATAAATTGGATAGAATTAAGTGAAGTCAAAATCCCTAGAGTTTTTAATCAGTGATTTCTTTTCATCAAATATTCTTGTTTGATTTCTTATTCATTGTTTTATTTTATTTTATCCATTCTCCTTTTTATCGTTTAAATAATAGTAAGTTAACACAATTTTGGTTTTTATCGTTTAAATAATAGTAGGTTAACACAATTTTGGTACTTAGTATATAATTTTTGTGGGACGATACCCTACTCACTCTTTATTACTTGTTTGCAGTTTCATACACTTGCGAAATAGCCTGTTAATATAAAAAAAATAAAATGGATCCTAGAGTTTAGAGGAGAGCCTGTGTTAGATCACTAGAAGTTATTGTGGCGAGTTCTAACTAAGAACCAAAATCAAGATTGGAGAATTAGAGTTTACATATAAAACTTAAAATTTTACCTTATAAGTGAAGTTAGTTGCATTTTGACTAGTCCTAATTGATAGCTGTATGGGTTTATCATCATTCTAGCCAGGGAGAGAGCCATATTCCAAAATTAAAGGAAGCCAAAGAAAAATTTTTAATATTAAGGTGGCCAAAATCAAAGAAATAATTTTTTATACTATTTTATTTGAATTTTTTACTATTTTATTTGAATTTTTTTTAAAAAAAATTAGAGGTTGGGGCCCAATATCCCCTCTCTCTGCCCTTGATGTGTTATTAGTGCTAATTATAGGTTCGAGCAACTGCCTAATAGGGCATTTATATATATTAGAAGGATATCAAAATTTCCTTATGAGTTTCTTTTAATTCCATGTCGAAATGAAAAAAAAAAATAAAGATAATAATAAAAAAATAATAAATTTTTTTTTTTTTTGAAGCCATGGGAGCCATGCCCCCTCCAGCTCTCCTCCCTCCATCAGTAAGTGACACATTTGGTTATGTTGATCCTAAATATCGAAGAAATCACCATGTCCTTTCATAAAGAATGATGTTTAATTATTTATGGCTTCACGATTGTGCTACCATGACTTACTTTATTGTAAAGATTAATTAGTCTAAAATTTAATAGACCATAAATTGAACTTTTTATAATTGTAAAGTGGAATTTCTTTCAAGAGGCAGTAATATAATGTAATTGTCATTTAATTAATAGTAGGTATATTAGCAATCCTAACAAAATGATAATTAAGTAACATAGTTTTACTTCAAAATAAATGAACTTGCATGTAATTATAGTAACAGTTATCATATCTTATACCCTTCTCATCGGACTACCATGATGTTTTTGGTTTGGCTTGTAGTCGTTCGTATCTTATTTGAGTTTTTCTTTTTAGCTTCAACTCCCCTTTCTTACCAAAAAAAATAAAAAAATAAAAAATAAAAATAAAAAAAATAAAAAAATAAAGAAAAAAAAATTGACAGAGTAATGGTTAGAACCTTTCCATATTATCTTTGACTTTTGATAATAATGAATTCAACTTTGCAATTCTCTAGAATAAATAGAGAATAATTATTCATTAGATAAGCTTCTTTTTCTCCCTCTCCTTTTTTCTTTTTTTAAATATTGAAGGGAAAATCTTAAACTATATTTAAATTATAACTTATAACTTTATGTGGTTTCTAGAGTTTGCGAGTTTAGATATTTTAATATCTACACTTTTATTTTTCATGAATTAAGACTATGTTTGGTTGGAAGTAATGCAATGTAATGTAATCAAAGATGTAATGCAATGAAAAATGTAATGGAATGGAATGTAATTAAGATTTCATTACTACATTTGGTAATATAATTGATAAAATTTATGAAATGTAATCAATATTCCATTTTTATATTTATTTGTAAATATGTAATGTAATATAATTAAAACACTAGCACTACCACCGCCACCATTACCACCACTCCACCACCACGATCACAACCACTAACCACACCACCATCACCACTCCACCACCGCTGCCACCGCCACCGGCACTACCACCACCACCACCACATCATTATTAATACAAAAGAATTATATGAACTTAAAACTATTCATTATATTAAGCTATTAAATATTATTTAGATTTATACATTTATTTGAATTAAAAAATTAAAAGAAGGTAAACCGAAAAAAATATGCAATTTACGGATCATCATTTGGCCAATTCGGTCAATTTCGAGTACAATTTTTAACCGAAATAAATTAATCAATTTTTTTTTTTACTTAACCGAATCTAACCAAATTAATTTTTTAACCGAATTTAACCAAACCGTTTTGGCTGAATTAATTTTTATTCTTAACTAAACCAAAGTTAAAGAAAATAAAAACTTAATTAACTGACCGAATTTAACTAAAAATTATGATTAACCAACTTTAACCGAAATAAAAATTAACCGAAGTTATTAATTACTACTTAATCAAAATAAGAACTGAGATATTTTTAATTTTTTAATTTCTTGTCTTCTTAACCAAAACAACGTAGTTTTGAGAGTTGATTAATTCGATTAAATTAATTTTTAACCGACCATCGAAATTTTAATTTTCTTTAATCGAACTTTTAACAAAATATTTATTCACTGAACCAAAGTGGCCAAATTAACCGAACTAATCGAATTAACTTAATTGACCGAATCGAATGCTCACCTCTAATGTAATATAACAAAATAAAAGTTAATTAAGTCATTAGAAATTAACTTTTTTTCATATATTTTCATTGAGTAAATTAAATTACAATATAAAATTATGGGTATTTTAATCATTTTAGTTTTTCATTCTATTCTTCCCATTCTTGTAATAAAATAAAATAATAAAATATAATTTTTATTCTGTGTTGCATATTAAACACCAAAATATAATTTTTATTATGTGGTCGTGGTGGTGGTGGAGTGATTGAGGTGGTGGTGACAGTAACACAAAGTGATGGTTGTGGTGGTGATGATGGTGGTAGAGCGCTGGTGGTGGTGATGGTGGTTGAGGTGCTGATGGTGGTTGAGGTAGAGGTGGTGGAGCAATGGTGGTGGTAGTTGAGGTGGTGGTGATGTGGTGTAGCAATAGTGGTGGTTGAGGTGGAGGAGCAATGGTGCTTGAGGTGATGGAGCAGTGATGGTGGTGGTGGAGTGGTGATGGTGGTGCGATTGGTGGTTGAGGTGGTGGTGGTGGTAGTTGAGACGGAGGCGGTGGAGCAATGGTAATGGTGGTGGAGCGATAGTGAGATGGTGGTGATGTGGTGGAGAAGCGATGGTGGTTGAGGTGGAGAAGCCATGGTGGTTGAGGTGGTAGCGGTGGTGGTGTTGGAGCGATAGTGGTCGAGCAGTAGTTGTGGTGATGAAGGTGGTGGTGGTTGTGGCGCAGTCGGAGCGGTTGTGGTGGAGCGTTAGTGGTGGTGGTTGAGGTGGCGATGAGCGTGGTGGAGCGGTGGTGGTGGAGATGGTGGTAGGGGTGGTGGAGTAGTGGTTAAGCTATGGTGGTAGTGGTGGCGCTGTGGTGGTGGTGGTGGAGCGGTGGTGAGGTGGTAGTGGTGAATAGCCTTGAATGGTAAATTTTTATTGGGTAACTTGATGTAATTGCTATTACATGTGCTTGATGTAATGGGCAATACATGTGTATTTTGATGTAATCAATATTACATCAAATTAAGTAATGAAGATTATACATATAATCTCAATTACATTATATTGTCCAGAAAAGTCTAACCAATTAATGTAATCAATCATGTAACACAATCTCCATTCCATTGCATGGTTGATTACATCATACCAAACATAGCCTTATGGTGTAATTTTAACAAAAAGATGAAATTGGGGTGTCTAAGGGGTTAAGGTTATTTTAGGGTGAAATAGATATAACTTTCAAAGTTCAGGAAATTTAAGATGGTTTAGCCAAATAAGAGAGTTACATTTTCTAATTTACAACTCATACAATTTAATTTCAAGAGCCAAAATTTTCTAGCCAATTAAAAATCAAACACTCAAATTCTATAAACTCTATCGTTTTAGTGGAGATGCCATATAAGCACATATCAAAATATATAGAATGTTAAAAGAAAATATCAAAAATAAAATAAAATAAAATTAGCCAATACCGTAACCATTAATTGGCAGCTTACATAGGTCCATGTTCATCTAGTTGGAATGGAAATTAGTTCATATAAAAACTTATTGTTTGTAAATTGATTGTGATATCATTAATATGCAAGCTTTAAGCAATTTCATTGAGTTGTGGACATAAAAATAAAACATCCAAGAAGCTAATAATTACTAATCTCCACTAGAATCCAACCATCAAAAACAAAACATGATTTCAAATCAGATCTAAAAGCTGTACACAGAAATAAAAAATTATTCATGAAGTAGAAAAAAAAAAAACAACTAACAGAAGGCAAGCAATAACTGATTTCAAATTCCTCATCATCTTCTCGCTGTTTCATTTCTTCTTTAGAGTCATCAAACGGATATTGTTTGTTTTGTGATCTTCGTTTAGGTCTGATCTACTATGAAGAAGACATAATAATAAACATCACAATATTTACTTAATAGGGTTATAATTACATTGAATAAAAGTGTGAAAGATTATAATTCTTAGTGAAATGATTCCAGCATTATAAATAGATCTTCATAGAATCAAAATAAGAATTCCCGTATTCTTAGTGACATCTCTAATCTTCACTTTGTCCTTCCGGTCCACCAGGAGCTTAGCGAGGGGATTGGTCTAACATGGCTAGTTGCTTGTAATTGAATCTATATTCAATTTTTTGAAAAAAATAAAAAATAAACAAGACAATAGCGAAAGTTTTGAAAGTTCGGTCTCAGCTATATAGATTAAAAAGAAGTTCAAAAATTTTAGAATATTCAATCCAAATGAACTTCAAATAATTATTTTATTTTAATGTTTGAATTCCAAACATAATTTCTTAAGTAAAAATAAGCCAATTCCAATTATTCTTTAAGTAAAAACAGCTTATTTTTTTATTTTCCCTTTGATCGGTTATCCAGATTTGAGCATAGATTCGAAGGGAAAAAAAAAGAAAAAACAACAGAAGAATTATTATCCAATACCAAGTTATACAAATACTTGTCTGCGTGATTACTGTAACTCGTGTTTTCAAAGGAATAGTAATGCTTGGAATATGCAATAAAGGGGCAAATAAATGATAAAAGACCAATTAGTTTGATTTTGATGTATTCAGCTAAATTGATAAAAGAATCATTTTTTCTCTATCTTCCCTTCAAAAAGATTAAATCCCATGGCCATGAGAGACAAACTTCTAATCGAAGAAAACCATAATAATTACAACTGAAACTAACAAAACAGACCAGAAAGTTCTTGCACAGGAGATAAAAGGTCTTCTAATTGAAAAATGTTCCTTAACACTTTGCAGGACACAAGTAAGCCCCTCTACATGTCCTTCCTTCTCCATCATCTTGACTTCCTCCTCCAACTTCTTACATAGCATCACAAAAGGCATCCACCAAACAGCAACATAAATAGTCAAAGCACAACCCATGATATTAAAACCCAAAACCAAAATTTGAAATGTATTCTCTAGACCCATATTTTGCATAGCAATCACTAGACCGGATTTATAATAAATCCAATTTGCAAGCCCAACTAGAACAAATAAACTTGAAGCATCAACCATGGATTCACGAAGTGTCTTCTTCACTATCTTTCTTAATTCCAACATGGTCTCATTGGCCAAAGCTGATACGTCTCTGTCTCTCTCTCTTTCTGCAGTGGATTCCTCTATGAAATTAGAGATCTTGCTTGGATTTTCACATGGATTTTGGGGTTTTTCAGGATCAGAAGATGAATCTGAGCTTGAAAAATGTCTGGGTTCTTGAGTCTTTAAAAGGGTATTTGCTAAAGTTATCTCCTTTAGCTTCAAATCAGAAATTAGGGATGATGAAAACAATCTGGCCTCTTCTGCTCTTGACCTAATAAAGTCATGATTTTTGGATTTTGCTGCGAAATTGAGAAAGCTGTGACTGAAATTTGTGGTTTTTTGTTGTGTTGGAGTCTGGCATTCAAAGCTGTAAAAATTAGAATTGGGGTTTCCGGGTTTTGTCTGTTGAGTGAAACTGGAATTGGAGTAACGAGTGTAGGATTTAGGTTGGATGTTTTTGGCAACATAATTGGAGCAAAAGGGTTTTAAGAGTTTAAAGGAATACCTGTGCGGAATCATGAAGGAAACTGCGAGATCAATTCTAACTGAGAAGAAGACAAGCAACACTTAAATTAGGGTTTTCATACATAACTTATGCCCATATTTATATGCCCATATTATTTGTTGCTCTTTTTTTTTAACTTTCCAAAATTAAAAGAGGCTAAGTTTGACATTTTATTTTATTTTATTTCCTTTTATTTTAATTTGTGATTATTACAGGCTAGGAATACTTATTATAGAAAAATGTTATTATTTTACAAAAAATATTATTTCATTCCATACAAAAATTTATATAAAAAATTTTATAATTTTATTATTTTTTGCTAAAAGTTATTCATCTATTCACATCATTCGAATGAATAACCTAATTGCTGCAAAAACTTGTGACCTATCATCCTACTGACCTAAAAATTGTGACCTATTACCACGACCCGTTTCCATGGGATATAGTTTTTTTTTAAGGAGATAGATATAGTCTTGGAAAAAAAAAAAAAGAAGAAAGTCATAATTATCTAATTATATTTTTATTTAGACATTTCAATGACAATGGCATTTAAATAATTTAATAATCTAATGAACAATCAATCAGAAACTCAAGCCACCCAACGGACAACCTATATGCTGGAGGCGTACGTATTCTTGATATCCATACACTTCCCTCCTGATTACCCATTCAAGCTACCCAAAGTTTCTTTCATGACAAAAGTCTATCACCCAAATATCAACAATAACAATGGTAGCATATGTCTTGACATTCTTAAGGAAAAATGGAGTCCGGCATTTACAGTTTAGTGCCTGAGATTGCTCATGTCTATAAGACGGATAGAGCCAAGTATGAGACTACAGATAGATCATGGACCTAGAAATATGCTATGGGCTAGAAGCAAGTTACGAAGAAAAGCAAATATTATTTAAAATGAAAAAAAAGCAGATGCAACTACTTGATTAACATGATTAACAGCAGGAGAGATCTGCACAATAATAAAATAATACATTCACAACTGACAGGCTTAAAATTGAAATGGTATAGGGTTCAAAATTGTTGCTTTATATAAACAGCATATGAGTTTAGCATAATTCCAATGACGTAAATAATTTGGATTTAGAAGAATTTGTATTGCATTCTGTCACGACCCGGTTCCATGGGTCGGACCGGCACTAGGGTCCAAGTAAGCTTAAGGTCCAGAAGCCCGTAGTAAGCCTGAATCACTAAAATTCAATTATTTTAATATGAATTTCTACCATTTAGCCCATATTATCATGCGCAGTAAACCTCATAATTATATTATATTTGGCCCCAAATTTAACAGTTTACACATTTTATAGATCGGGCCCAATTTCTAATACATTACATTTATAATATGGGCTCATAACATTATTACACCTATATTAATATACAACTAAAAGTACATAAATCCTACAACTGCGGAGTTCAATATCAAACAGAACAATTAGATTTTTGTAAACTCACAATTACACTATATTGGAATTAAATATTTTCTTTTCTAGCTCTGCGGTGAAGGCAACAGAGCCACCAATAGAGCTTTAACTGGGATTTAGAAGAATCTACTTCCTGAAAGATTAAACAGAAGAGATGTGAGTTTATTAATAAATAATAATTATTGCACAACAACGCATTCACACGAATGTATAAATATCTCAATCTAGTCATCCAACTAGTTATATAGTCACGCAATCAGCCACACAAATGTCATAACAATGACACTCACAATTATTAACAACTTCACATAATCACATCACGTGGAAATTGGTCAGTGTCGTCACCGAAACCCTCGATGGGTCATCCTCCCATATAGCCCATCCTCTCATAACCTGTGCACCAGTGAGCTGACCCCCATACATGGCCGACCGGTCTAATCCTCACTTGACCAACCCTCTCATTATTTTTGCATTCTCTCTTTTTTTTTTATACCAATAAGAGGTCACCCTATGGTTTTCTATATCATCCATATCATATCATCAAGTGCACACGGAGGTGCTGATCTCCTCGTACCTAGCCAACCATCAAATTTGGAAGAATCATTAGTGGCAATAATAATATCATCCAAGTACACAATAATAGCTGCAAATGAAGTTCCTTGCTGATAGATAAATAAAGAAGTGTCAGCTTTGGACTGTTTAAAACCAAATTGTAAAATAGCAGTAGAAAACTTAGCAAACTATTATCAGGAGGCTTGTTTTAAGCCGTGCAGGGAGCGACGAAGATGACAAAATCTTTTATCATCAGCAGATAAATATCCAGGTGGTTGTTGCATGTAAACTTCTTCGTGCAAATCACCATGAATAAAAGCATTATGGACATCTAATTGATGAAGGTCCCAATTTCGAATAGATGCAAGAGCCAACAGAGTTCAGACAGTTATGAGTTTGGCAACTGGAGCAGAAGTCTCATGATAATCCAAACCTTCAACTTAGTTGTGGCCCTTTGCAACAAGACGAGCTTTATAATGCTCAATGGGTCCATGAGAATTGTACTTGATTTTGTAGACCCATTTACACTCAATATTCCTTTTATCAGCTGGAAGATGCTCCAAGGTCCATGTCTGGTTTTGTTCAAGAGCTTCCAACTCATTTTTCATGGTTTTCTTCCATTGATCAACTTGCACTACTTGTTGATAAGATATGGGCTCATGATGGTGAGTAATGGATGAAAGGAAACATTTGTGAGCTGAAGAAAATTTTGAAATAAGTAACATAATTAGACAAAGGATATGTTCGACCTGTACCTGAGCAAGCTGTGTTGGATGAACATGAAGAAGAGCCTTTTTAAAAAAAAAAATTTTTTTATCTGGTTTGCCTCAGTCTCAAAGTCCCTCAAGAGCACAAAAAAGCTCTAATACAACTTTGCAAGCCTTAGAAAAGACAAAATTGCAAAACTAAGGCTATTTCAATTTAGGAAACATCATACATGCCTCCTCTAGTTTTCTAGAATCTATAAATATTGAAAACAAATAAAGTGATAGCCTAAGTCTCACTGTTGCCAACATCAACTTTTAGAAAAGTTTTACTAGATTCTTAGAAAATTTTTCAAAATGAAAGTTATGCAGAGTTCAGTGCTCTTAATTTTGTTATATTGTTATGCATTGAGTAAATTGCTTTAGTTTTCATCCAAGTCTTACATCATATTTCAAATATGCATATATTTTTTTTCATAAATACCTACTGAAAAAAATGACATTTTTTTCAAATATGCATATAGTAAAGCAATCACAAATAATATTTTGGTTAAAACGAGATAGTTCGGACTATTCATTAAGAAAAAAAAAAAGAGAAAACAGTAACTTTTTTTTAAAAAGATTTATTATAATCTGCTTGGTATGTGAGTTGTTTTATGCACCGAGTGTAGACCCTTTTTATCCATGTCCTGCCTATATAAAAGACAACCTTTTATTTGTTTGTCTTTTGTAGCTTTCTTCAATACTTTCTTAAAGAGATGAGTCAATTTTGACGATCAAGATATTTTAGCCTATTTAATCTCCATATTGTTTTGTGCTAGTTACTTAAGATTATTCATAATATTTAATAATGAATATGATAATGAATTTAATGTCTTAATTTGACGCATTTTTCTGCACATTAATTAATAAACTAAATTATTGGCATATATATAAATATAAATAATTTTTATTTTTTAGAGTTGCGTATTTTGAGTGTGTTACGTCATTTTCCTTTTAAAATTATTGTATTCCATATCTACGTTGTGTCGTTTTCCATATTCCATATCCATGTCTATAATTACTAGGTATTATTTGCTATTAAAATTGTTTTATTTTCACAAATAAATTTTCACTCATGTATTATAGTTACAAGCAGATACATAATTTATTGTTATAATGTGTTTTCTTTTATGATAATTATAGGGCATGTTATGCAATATTAGCTATTTTAGTAACTGTTAGTTAATATTCGTTTATATAGTGGTTTATATTAGATTTGTTAGGTAAAAATAATTATTTAATTAACCGTTTAACTTAAAATGATAAAAAAGAACATTAGTTGTTTAATTAATTGAAACAAACAATAGGTATATTTGCCAAAAAAATTTAATTAAGTTTTCTAAAATGCTAAACATTAAAGTAGTTAACGTTTTGTAAAAAGTTCTCTCAACCTCTGAAAGTTATTATAAAAGTTATGTTATCCAACCATTCAAATTTTTTTTTATTTAAAAATTTTTGAATTTTCATTATTAATAAAAATTTTTGAATTTCATTATTGATTATTTATAATAATAATAATAATATCGATATCATTTTTATCATTTTGTAAATTTTTTAAAAAATAAAGGACATGATATATTTGTAATAATAAAATTAATTATATATTAAAGCATAATATAACTTGTTTTATGTTATTTAGATAATGTTAATTTTTCAATGATAATTTTTATTGAAAAAAAAAATATTTATAGCTATTATAATTTTAATTATGAGAATGACTCAAGTGTGGGATAGATAGAAAATTTGTGCTCTTATCAAAATCAATGGCAAAATGTCCTTTCCTTTGTATTAGAAGATACCTTTTGGAATTGGGTTATGAGGTGCTGTATAAAGGAGATTCATGGATGAAATGGTTGGAGGAACCATCAAGTGTCTGCTTGTGGACAATGGGGAAGAATACCTTTCTCTTCCTTCTCTGCCCAACTATGTCTTTTCATCTTTATTATTTGGCTAATTTGTCATGAGCGAGCGAAAGGAGAGTCATGAAAATGGGAACTGGGGGCCAAAATTCTGAAATATTTTTCCCTCAAAAATATTGAGTAAACCATTAAAATACCGTCAAGTTTGAGTCTTGTTATAATTAGACTTCATTCTTAAGTTAACCCCTCAGGCATCATAGTTTGTAACTTTTATAATAATTGTATACTTAAAAAATGATAAACAATAAAAATAATGGGATCCACTCCTGACACATGGTTAAAATTTACCCAAGTCATGTCAATTAACAATACGCCGTTTTATATATATAAAAAAAAAAGGTTTTTTATCTAATTGTTGAAAATAAACTCTAGCAACGTCTTCTCTTAACCGACCTTTAGCAATTTCACCGGCTCGAGGAAACCAGAGGTAGAGAAACAATGGCGTATATTGCTGCCGCGTGTTGCAATTTAACATTGTTCTTTACTCGAATTCTCACTTCATCTCTTCGCTTTCTTATCTTTCTCGATTCATTTTTTCTCTCCTCGACAAAAACTCATTGAACCAAATCGTCCCGAACGCTGCGAAAGTCCCTACCCGTTTTAAAACTTTTGGGTTAGGTTACTAGCCACTGAATGATCTGTCACCCACCTAGAGAAACCGACCACCAAAGGGAACGGTACTCTTGGATGGCTATGACTATGAACACTGGCTTATTGTCATGAAGTTTCCAACTAACCCAGAACCAACTGAAGAGGAGATGATCAACACATACGTCAAAACCCTTGCTACCGTCGTGGGCAGGTGCTGAGTTTTTCTTTTCTTTTTTTCTTTTGTAAACTCATTTTCGATATGGGTTTACTCTATATTTCTTTTTCCTCGACTTTAACTTTTGATTTTTAAATTTTGGCTATTGTTTTTTGGTTTTTGAATTTCTAAGAAAAATTAAGCAGATAGATAGAGAATCTGTAGTTGGTTTTCGAATTTCTATTTTTTCTAGGCAAATCTGCTTTGGCTTTGGCATAAAGATAGAATGTAAAAGATTTATGGTTCAGTCCCAGATGTGTTCTCGGTGGCAATTTCTACCGCCAATCCACCATTTTGCACGGCCACACAATTTACTCTTATTTAGCAGAGACTTGTTATATAAAATGATGGCAATTGTTTCCGGTGGCAATTTGGGAGTTTGCATTTTTTTATATAAACTGATGCTGTTTTAATTGACCTGGCTTGGGGTTAATTTTAACCACGTGTCATGAGTGGGTCCCATTTTTATTGTTTATTCATGCCAATTTAGCCCTTGAACTTGTATAAAATAATTAAGAAGATCCAATTTTACTTTTTAGGCCAATTCAACCTGTGAACTTATTTAAAATGATTAAAAAAATCACTTTTTAGACATTTATTAAAACTATAGTTAGAATCGAGCTGAAAAATGATATATGCAATATATTATATCTCTCTTTGCCTTGATTGATGGTTTTGAGTTTATAAATATGTATTAATTTCAACATTTTAAAATTAATCTCTACTAATGGGTTATTACTTATGAGATTATTTTCATGTTGAATAAATTAAAGATATAATGCATGTTTATAAATTTATTAGATTATAAGAAATGATGTTTTATGGATTTTAAATTCATATTTATAAGTGTTGAAAAAGTTTGATCCGAGTGCTCTTAGCGTAGGACAAAAAGAGATGAAAAGTTAATCATGTTAAGTTAAATCAATTATTAATTTAT